>NC_058083.1:457357934-457516841 GCF_014858855.1 Bufo gargarizans
CAGCTGCAGGTAGTCTTGAGAAGATGGAGATGACATCTTTCTGCTGACCTGTCCTATGTGCTGATGTAATTTATCTTCCAGTGTGTAAATAATATGTATTTTATATTAAAGAGTCATATAATGGTCTAGAGGAGGACACAAGCCACATCTCATCATGGGCTGGTTGATGTTTTTTGTCTATGTCATCATCATAGTCTGTGAAATTCCACTGATGTATATGCAGTGTGGCTTGATATTCCTCCTGTGATAAAAACAACTGGTAGCAAACAAAAACCAAAAAAAGCATTATTAAGCATCAGCTAGACATATTTTCATAAAAATTCCATACCAGACACAAACAACACAACACGTGAATCTCACCTTTATTTGCTCTCTTTATTGGCCGATTTATGGTCCCCCCTCACTCTGGAAGACAATCCTTGGTATTGAAAACACTTGATGTAGTTGTACAGCGGAAAACCTGAACAGTTAAGCAGGTGAAGCAGCAGCCTGGACTCAAGCACTATTATATTGGCTTGGGTTGAGTTATGCCAGTTAAAGGGATTTTCAAAGATAAAAAAAAATATGTCAAACTCACCCCTTTTTCCAGCGCTGGTTTGGATCCCTTAATACTGTTTGCTTACAAACATAAGCAGGTTAGTGATCTGACTGTCCTCAGCGGTAGGACATGAGGTCATGAGGTTGGGGCATGAGGCCAAAAGTTTTGTGTAGCACATGACTTTGTATCCCACTAGCTGAAGTCCCTTGTCAAAGTCTTAAATCCTAGGGATCTCTACTATGTATCAGTGTCCTACAACTTGTAGCTCTAGCTTATATAGTCATATAAGTGAGAGGAGGACAGTGATGTTTTGGCACTTTCCTAATGCAGCGTCACACATTCGTGTGTAAATGGGACACTTCAAACATCTTAATGTACAGTACAGACCAAAAGTTTGGACACACCTTCTCATTCAAAGAGTTTTCTTTATTTTCATGACTATGAAGGCATCAAAACTATGAATTAACACATGTGGAATTATATACATAACAAACAACTGTGAAACAACTGAAAATATGTCATATTCTAGGTTCTTCAAAGTAGCCACCTTTTGCTTTGATTACTGCTTTCAACACTCTTGGCATTCTCTTGATGAGCTTCAAAAGGTAGTCACCTGAAATGGTCTTCCAACAGTCTTGAAGGAGTTCCTAGAGATGCTTAGCACTTGTTGGCCCTTTTGCCTTCACTCTGCGGTCCGGCTCACCCCAAACCATCTCGATTGGGTTCAGGTCCGGTGACTGTGGAGGCCAGGTCATCTGGCGCAGCACCCCATCACTCTCCTTCATGGTCAAATAGCCCTTACTTTAAAAGTTTTCCCAATTTTTCGGCTGACTGACTGACTGACCTTCATTTCTTAAAGTAATGATGGCCACTAGTTTTTCTTTACTTAGCTGCTTTTTTCTTGCCATAATACAAATTCTAACAGTCTATTCAGTTGGACTATCAGCTGTGGATCCACCTGACTTCTCCTCAACGCAACTGATGGTCCCAACCCCATTTATAAGGCAAGAAATCCCACTTATTAAACCCAACAGGGCACACCTGTGAAGTGAAAACCATTTCAGGTGACTACCTCTTGAAGCTCATCAAGAGAATGCCAAGAGCGTGTAAAGCAGTAATCAAAGCAAAAGGTGGCTACTTTGAAGAACCTAGAATATGACATATTTTCAGTTGTTTCACACTTTTTTGTTATGTATATAATTCCACACATTTGTTAATTCATAGTTTTGATGCCTTCAGTGTGAATCTACAATTTTCATAGTCATGAAAATAAAGAAAACTCTTTGAATGAGAAGGTGAGTCCAAACTTTTGGTCTGTACTGTATATACATGTGTTTATTAGCATTTTATGGTATTCTCTGTTATCTGGCTGGCAATTTCATTTACATCCATTCGCCCCTAGGTGGTGCTGGCACCACATAATATATATAGTGGGGGGGGGGGGTCTAGCTGAGAGGAAAATGTAGAGAGAGAGATGAGTTAGTTGGAGTTGAAGTTTGAGTGTGAGAGGAGGAAAAGCAAGTCCAAGGAGGAGAGAGACACGCCAAAGTCACCATGTAGCTGTGTTCCTTTCCTGTGGGAGGAGGAAAAGCAAGTCCAAGGAGGAGAGAGACAGGCTAAAGTCACCATGTAGCTGTGTTTCTTTCCTCTGGGCCCTGATCAAGCCTGGAGAAGATAACTACAGAAACCAAGCACCAGACAGTAAGTCTATACACTAAGATGCAGAGAGACTAGTGAGGGTAATAGCTAACTATAGCTTATGGACCTCATCGGCACAAGTGACCAGGAGTAGCTTTCCGAGTACCTGGACACAAATGGATAATTGATGTGCAGAATTCAAAGTGGCAGAAGGCCCTCACCTACAAGTCCAGTCTGAGTAGCCAAGAGTCTGGTCAACACAATCCTCACCATGATGGCACACTGGGTGAACGTTGTGGAGGCCTGGAGAAATTTGGCTGCTGGCACTAGACTTGCCCTCCAATAGATCCTCGTTAACGGAAAGTGTACTCATTCCAATAACAGGGCCGCTTAGGAGTGCTGTATTGTTATTTATCGTCACTACCTCCCCAAGTTGGGAGTGGGTAATTGCCGCGCGCCTGCTGCCTTCCTTGGATGCTTGCGCTTTAATAACTTGACCCATCCTCTCTGGGTGGTTCACAATTAGAAATCAGATTTCAGCTATTGACCTCTCTTGGATGTGGTAGCCCTTTCTCAAGCTCCCTCTTCGGCTTCGAACCGATTCCCTGTTACCCGTGATCACCATAGTAGGCGCAGAAAAGAACATCGAAAGTTGATGGGGCAGACATCCAAATGGATCGTCGCCGTCACAGGGACATGCAATCGCCCAGAGGTTATCTAGAGTCACCAATGCGGCAGCAGGCCCTCGCCCCTAATGTTTTAGATGATCAGGTCAGCAGGCCCTTGCTCCAAATGTTTTTGAGGGTCACCAGCAGGCCATCAATCATAAATTTTCAAGAGTGTGTATGATGCCCTCCTTTATGTGTAGCAAAGGGTGTTTTGCAGTGGCGGTTCCTTGTAATTGTTGTCAGCCCTTTCACTTAGTGCATAGGCTTTATGAGTGTAGGAGTCCCACTACCTGAACTATTGTACCACAATGTGAATGAGGCCCTTCATGATGTGATATACAGGTTGTATCGCAGTACCTCTTCCTTGTAATTTTTGGCAGCACTTGCACTTTATATACACTTTTTTTCCCCGGTTTTGTGCGTATTATTGTCAGTCTGTAAAAGTGGAGTACTACTCGGACAACATGGTTCCCAGCAGCGACCTGGGAGTCCAAGATGCATCGAGACATCCTCCCCCGAACCATTTTGGTGGTGTTTCCATCAATTTCTGACCTTTTCCTATGAACCAGGCACCCTCCTCCAGGGAGCGCCTGGTTTAATGCTCGGGTTCCCCCATTGACTTCCATTATACTCGGGTGCTCGATAGAGCTCCTGAGCATCCCAATGTGTTCGGCCAGAGCACCCGAGCACTTTGGTGCTCGATCATCACTATTGTCCAGGGCAAACTTAGCCAGTTGCGGCCGCGAATCAAGTTTGGCTGCCCAGTAGTTCAGAGGATCTTTGATGTGGGATGGCAGGGTGCAGTCCAAGTATGCCACCACCTCCTGGTTTAGGATCTGCTCCATGTCTTGCTGCTGTTGGAGTAAGCATGAGGAGTCAACACAATGGCCTAGTCACAGAGTGGTGAGGGTGGCAACAACATGAGGAGTCAACACAGTGGCCCAATGATAGAATGGTAAGAGTAGCAAGAGCATGAGGAGTCAACACAATGGCCCAGTCACAGGGTGATGAGGTGGGGGCAAAAGCAGTGGCAGTAACAGCACAAGATGGTGGATGGCAGTAGTAGCACTTGGCAGTAGGTGTGTGGCATCAGAAGGATGGCTCAAGCAGGTGGCCAGAAGAAACAGGTCTCTTTTGACAAAGTTTGGGTGTGGCACACAGAATGATCTAGTCTGATGCATCAGGCACTGGTGTGTGAAAATCCTGGCTGATCCATGCCTGATTCATCTTCACAAAGGTCAGTCTCTCTACATTTTAGGTGGAAAGGCGAGTTCTCCTTGGGTAACTATGCCCCCCGCCGCACTAAACACCCGCTCTGATGCCATACTACTGGCTGGGCAGGAAAGCTTGTCCAGGGCAAACTCGGCCAGTTGCAGCCACAAATCTAGTTTAGATGCCCAGTAGTCCAGAGGATCTTTGATGTGGGTGGCAGGGTGCAGTCCAAGTATGCCACCACCTCCTGGTTTAGGTTCTGCTCCATGTCTTGCTGCTGCTGGTAGATGGTTTCTTCACTAGGCAGGTGAAGAGAAGTGCTCATCAGAGACTCTAGACTTAAGTTTCTACTGATGGAGCTGGTAATGCTCCTGCCCCCCACCTCCTCCAGCAGCCATGGCAGTGAAATGTGAGCACAAAGGTCCTTCCCCCAGTCAGACCTTCGTAGGGATGGACAATAGAGCACATAGGCAGCGGCCAACTGACTATATAGGATGTCTCGATAATAGTTCAGTTTAAAGAGGACCTTTCACTAGTATACAAACTAAAAACTAACTCTATCTGTGGGCAGAGCGGCGCCCAGGGATCCCCCTGCACTTACTAGTATGCCTGGGTGCCGCTCTGTTCGCCCGGTATAGGCTCCGGTGTCTCAGCTCCGTCTGTTGTACTGGACTGATTTTTTGTAGGAGGCGTGTCCCTTGCTGCAGCACTGGCCAATCGCAGCGCACAGCTCATAACCTCCGTCTCAGTGGGTGTAAAAAAAAAAGGCCCCCATTTTGGACAGGTAGCGAGGGTCTAATATGGTGGAGAACCAGTAGTCATCCATCTGCTGAACTGTGACAATTCGGATGTCACGACGCAAGCAACTGAGCATGCATTGGGCTCAGGGAAGGACATACCGCCCCTGTGCCCAGTGTGGGAGGGGGGCCCATGAGATGTTTGGCAGCAGGGCAGGGAGAGATGAGCACTTTCATTGTGGAAGCGCTTATCTCTATATTTATCTGTATCGCCATCCTCCGGACAGCGATACAGATGGATGCCACGGCGGGGCAGGGGAGAGGCATTTCCCTTACCCGTTCCTCTGATATCAAAGGCCGATGCAGGCAGCGCGATGACGTCATCATGCCGCCTGAGCCGTACAGAGGGGGACACAGTCCTGAGAGTGTCATGAGAGGTAAGTATGTGAGTTAAATTTTTTTATTAAGACTATGCTGTTGCCCAGAATGGGGAAGGGGGGAGAGGAGCACTATGGGGGGATCTACTAGGGGGCATTATACTGGCACATATGGGGGAAGAGGAGCACTATGGGGTAATCTACTAGGGGGCATTATACTTGCACACATAGGGGGATAAGTGCACTATGGAGGCATCTACTAGGGGGAATTATTTACTGGCACACATGGGGGAGAGGAGCACTATTGAGGCATGTACTAGGGGGCATTATTTACTGGCACAGATGGGGGAGCACTATGGAGGCATCTACTAGGGGGCATTATTTACTGGAACACATGGAGAAGAGGAGCACTATGGGGGCATCTACTAGGAGTCCTATATATTAGAATTATACTGGCACTATGGGGGGGAGAGGAGTCATATGAGGGCATCTACTGGGGGCCCTATATATTGGCATTATATACTGTCACACATGGGGGGGCATTATGGAGAAGTGGGGGGAGGAGCACTATGGGGGCATTTTATACTGGTACAAACTATATATGCAATATGGGGGTGGGGATAAGTACTATAGTGGAATTTTATTCTGCCATACATCATGGGGGCAATATAAAAATGGGGGAGGGGAGCATTATTGGGGCATCTATATGGCACACTCTATAGGGGCATTTTATATTGGCACATTATGTCAGGCACCATGGGACGGGGCACTATATAGGAGTATTTTATACTGGTGCAAATTATGGGGCACTATGGGGATCTTAGCTCAACTGGGGGCACTAAGAGGTTTTTTGGGGGGCACACAGTAGGGGCATTGGCACATATTATGAGGGCACTATAGGGACACTGGCTATACTGGGGGCACTAAGAGGAGGTATTTTTTTGACTGCCACACAACAGGGCCTTTTTATGTATCAATATTTTTGGGGGACATGTTTACACTACTAGTGTCGAGGACACTGTTTCCTGGGCACAGCTTTTTTTTAGGGCACTGTGTGCCAATAATTATTTAAGGGGCACTATCTGGTACTAGTATTTTCAGGGGTTTGATCTGTTTCTAGGTATAGTATAGGATTGGGGAGCACAGCGGGCACAGTATGAGAGGTAGCAGGATGGCATGTTCAGAAGGTTGAAGGATGTTGGAAAAGTTGGAAACTAAGATGTCTGTCTGTCAAACTCTGCAGAGAGAAGAGATGGCTGAAAGAAATCATCATGGTGGTGATGGTCTGGTCTGAAAGGAGAAGATGACAAAAGAGAAGGTCTACATATAAGGAGACGTCACTGGATGAACAAGGTATGTGGCGCTGTATTAGGCTACTTTAACATCAGTGTTTTCCAGCAGAGAACAGCTTGCCAGAATTTACTGGATCCGGCACTGTTTGATGCAGACAGAATACCCGCCAGCCCCATTAACTATAATGGGGTACCGCAGAGATCAGGCCATAATCTGGCAAAAATGCAGAGAATCAGCGTGACACAAACCTCTGCATGCTGTGGTGTGGTGTGTGTCCAGACGGATCGTAGTGCCACAGGTGTGAAAGTAGCCTTACCCTGTATGTTTTGTATTGCTGCATGTAATATTAGGAGGGAATAGGTTAGGTTGAGAATTTGGCATGGGGGGGTGGAGGGGCCCAGGCACATTTTTTTGTGTCTGCCCCTGATCGGGTCATTTGCACAAGGGACTGGGAGGGACTCCCTGCCTACATTTCCACTGCATACTGCCACAGTGTGTCGGGGGTATCTGCCTGGTCTTCCTCATCACCCACTAGCTCCTCCTCATCTGTCACTTGTGCAGAAAAACCACCCATTTCTGTATACATTGCTTGTGCGTGAATGTCCTCCTCCTCCAGTTCAGCCCCCACAGGGCTCAGGTGGTCGTGAGATGTAGGCGCCACATCTCCTGTCTCCTGGCCAGCCTGATTTAGCAGCATCTGTTCCAGGACATAAAACAGTGGAATGATGTTATTCATCCTGTAGTCCTGGTGAATGACAAAAAACGTAGCCTCCTCAAAGGGCCTGAGCAAACGGCAGGTGTCAAGCATGAGCTGCCACTGTCTAACGTCAGAGTTACACAGGGGAGTGCTCCTGCCCACCTGCATCATCAATAAATTGTTTATGGACTTCTTTTGGTCATATAGTTCAACGGGTGGAAACATCGCATATAAGGCGATGTTGGGGAACGCCATTCTGCCTTTGCAGCTCAAGAAGGGTGTGCTTTGCAGTGTAGGAGTGGCTGAAGTGCATGTACAGTTTCCTGGCCATTTTCAGGATGTCTTGCAGATGGGTGGAAGACTTCAGGAAGCGCTTCACAACCAGATTAAACACAAGCACCATGCATGTTCTTCCCGTTGTCAGTGATTATGGTTCCGATTTTAAGTTGAAGAGGAGACAGCCAGGATTCGATTTCTTAATGGAGGACACAGAGCAGTTCCTCCCCTGTGTGACTCTGTTTGCCCAGGCAAACTAGGTGCAGGACAACGTGACACCTCTGTGCCTTGCACATGTGGTAAGCTGGAAGAGCACTCTGAATTGTGCCTGTAGTGGAGGCTGAGGACAAGGTGGAGGATGAGGAGGCAGCGGAGGTCATGGGCGCAGGACCCACAGCTTGAGAACATGGAGGCGGCAGTGCCGTCACCTGTCCAAGTTGCTGGTGTGGCTGGGCAGAACCCACATTTACCCACTGGGCAGTAAAGGACATATATTGTCCTTGACCATAGTTACAGCTCCACACATCGGCGCTGCCGTGAACTTTATTAGACACCGACAGGTTCAAGGACTGGCCCACCTTCTGATTAACATACGTGTGCAGGGCTGGTACTGCCATTTTGGAGAAGTATTTACAGACTCTCCACCTTGGCGCCACAAGCCATCAGTTCTCTGAAAGGTGCAGACTCCACCGCATGGAAAGGGAGGGACTGTAGTACCAGCAACTTGGCCAGGAGCACGTTCAGCTTCTGCGCCGTTGGATGAGTGCACACATACTGTTATCTATTTGCAATCGCCTCTGTGATCGATTGCTGACTAAAGGAGTAGGAAGAGCAGGAGCATCAGGACCAGTAAAGGATGGGAAGGAGGGCCGTGGTGCCAACATTCTGCCCAGATTCTGCAAATGGCCATGCTGACGTCATCTGACAGCTTGATGAAAAATTGCCACAGAGTATGGCATTTTCCCCCCACCACTACGACTGCCTCCGTGAATCCCTGCACCGCTACTTCTTTCCAGACAGGTAGGCTCCTGTGTAGCTGATGGTCTACCCGGGTACATTTGGCTCCCGACCTCCCACTGCTGCCATCCTGCTGCCTCATGGCCACGCTACCACCCGGCTGGTTCAGCCGCTGCCTCATGCGCAAGCTGCCACCCTCTTCTCTTGATGATAATGAAGCCCCCTCTGCACCTGGCTCCCACGTTTCGATCGGCCATATCATCGTCTGCCACTGCCTGCACATCACAGTCATCCGCATCAGTCTGAGGGCCTTGTGCCTGACCGCTCACAACACCAGCCCCGATGTGACTCATCATCGCTATTTGCCCACCTACCAGAGGAATTAGCAGATCTCTCTTTCAGATCTTGGCTGGGCAGTAGCTGCTGACTGTCCTCTAGAATCTCGTCCTCGCTGAAAAGTGGAGCCGAAACCGAAAGCATACAATACTTCTCAAGCTGAAGGAACAGAAAATGAGGCATGTTTAGGACAGGTGGGGGCACAGAGCTTGTTCCCGGGCCATGCCAAATAAGCATTGTGTCAAAGGAACCCACCGACTCCTGGCTGGGGGTGTCTGATGTCAATTGCGACAAAATGGAAGACCAAGTCAACCATTCAAGGACAGCTGCATTGCTGGTCAAAACATGACCACTAGATGATACTGGCAGCTCTGGTCTGTTGCTGCGACTGCTGCTACCATTCCCCGTTCTTTTGCTGCTACTTCTGCCAGCTCCAGAAACACTTTGGCCAATGCCCGTTCCCTTAGAAGGGCCTGTCATCTGTTCAACATACTGTAAATTAAAAAAAACTGCAAGGGTAAAAGAGCAATAGTACCAGGCTGCAATTTCACCCCAGAATCAAGGAGGAATGGATGTACTTATATAGAAAATAAACCCAAAGCTGTTTGTATCAGATTGCAAATTCACTACAGAATCAAGGAGGAATGGATGTACATATATATCAACTAAATAGACCCCAAAACTGGTTGCATCACACTGCAATTTCACACCAAAATCAAAGAGGAATGGAAGCACTTATATTTAAAATAAATACACCCCAAAACTGTTTGCAATAGAACGCAATTTCACCCTAGAATCAAGTAAGAATGGATGTACCTATATAATAACTAAATACACCCCAAAACTGTTTGTATCAGACTGCTATTTCACTACTGAATCAATGAGGAATGGATGTACTTTTATATCAACTAAATATACCTCAAAACTGTTTGTATCAGACTGCAGTTTCACCCCAATAAGAATACTGGAATTACTGATGTATCAAAGAATGCAAACAACCTAAAATCTGTAGTAATCGATCACTTTTACTAACCCCAATTAGTGCAGCAAGGTGTAATAGAATAGCTCCTATTACCCGGGCACTCTCCTATTGGTCCTTGCTTTCTTCTCTATAGTGTGGATAATGCCTCCCTATCCTTTCCCTGCACTATGGATAATCTTTCCCTTAACTGCTCAATAGTTTTTTTTTTTTATACGAATAAAGTCTTTCCTAAACACTGTCCCTAGAGCCTGTCACGTATCTTCCTGCAGTTCGCAGTAAAATGGCGGAGACCGAGCAGGCTGAGACTTTTTATAGGGCTGTGACATCACAGGGGCTAACCAGCTGCTGATTGGGTGGCTGCATGCATGGCATTGTGGGTGATCCCTTGTTCATAGGCTTCTTACTTCCTCGTTGTAACGCGTACAGCAGCCATTTTAGAAAAATTGCGATTTTTTTTACCACGAAGCGCAAGGAAATTTGACTTCGGAGCGAATTTAATTTTTCCAGAAATTTAGATCTAATTCCACTTTGTCAACTTCAATTCGCTCATCTCTAGTTATTACCAAGAACCTGTTTCCTTAATGAGATGTACAGGTTTCAGTTTCCCAGTCTATATCTGGGTAGTTGAAGTCCCCTATAATAACCACCTCATTATGATTTGCTGCGTCTTCTATCAGATTTGCTGTGGTCTCTGGTATATTAGGTGGCTTATAACAAACGTCTATCAATATTTTATTATTGTTTTTGCTTCCATGTATTTTTACCCACAGAGACCAACTTTGTGAAGATCCTGGCTCCACAAAGCCTATCAAAAAGCTCTGGGATTAGTGGCAAGGAGTGCTTTTACAGTAATTTTATTCAGCCCACAGTAATCAACATAAAGCCACAGGGAGCTACTGTATCTTTTTTTTCTTAACAAAGAAGAAAGAGGACTTCCGAATAAAGCCTCTCTCAAAGTTCTCCTTAGTATAATTAGACATGACTTGTGTTTCAGGAAGAGACAATGGATAGACACGGCCATATAGTGGAGGAGTTCCTGACACCAGTATGATGGGACAGTCATAGGGACGATGGTGGTATCAGTATCAGCCTCCGCCTCCTTCTTGTTTTAGACATCCACTTAGCTATCTAGGCAGGAGGCAGGCCCTAAACATTCTGAAGAACTTGTGGAGCTTAGGCTGGCTGTACAGATGCTAGACAGCAAGAATGACCAGCAGAACCCCAATGCTGAATCTTCCCCAAGAACTGTGCACAAGAAGCTAGGACAGTCCCAGTAGAAGAGGACTAGTAAATACAGACAGGACATAGAATGAGATCTTTGTGTGCAGAATTCCCACTTGAGGATCTATGGGCATGGCAATGTATTGTATGGATTCCAGGGATGCCCTCCAATTGACAGATGTCACCACCAAGAACCTCTCCAAGCTTGCGTTGGGTATGCGGTGTCAGATCACTAAGGCCTGCTGTAGGAAGTTTCCTGCCAAGCCAGAGTGCAGGAAGGTCTGTACAGTAAACAGAGTCTCACCGCAAGGCAGACACACGGGAAGTGTCAACTTTGTTGAGAACTTCACACAGCGTCATTTAGCCAACTGCTCTAGGTGCTGGAGTTTCCTGTCTTGAGAGGGCAGGTAAGCACATAGTGAAAAGTAGTTGCCAACCTAGGAACTCTCCTCTATGTGCAGATTATTTGAGCTAATTTTTAGAGGTCCATGCATTGATGGTGTGGTTTACACATATAATATCTCCTTTTTGCACCCATATAGTATACAGTAATGTCTCCTTGTTGTACCCATACAGTATTGTCTCCTTGTTGTCCCTTTAGTATGGGGGCCACAAGGAGACATTACTGTATACTGTATGGTGGCTACAAGGCAGGATATGTCATCAGTATCTGATTGGTAGGGGGTCAGAGACCCAGGAACCCCGCCGATCAGCTGTTTGAGAAGGCACAGGCACTTGCCATAGTGCCACAGCCTTCTGAGGTTTTCCTAGGACATGTTTATCGGTCACATGACCTAGGAGCAGCTCATCCCTCTTGAAGTGAATGGGGCTCAGCTGCGATGCCAGGCACAGCCACTATACAATGTACGGTGCTTTGCTTGGTGAGCTGAGAGAAGACCGCAGCACTATTGCGAGCAACTGTGCCTTCTCAAACAGCTGATTGGCGGGGGTTCCCAGGTGTCGTACTGATGACCTATCCAGTTAAAAATTGAAAACACCTTTCAAAGACAGCATTTATGGTTTGTACACCATAGATATTGTATATAGATTAGGGAAAGAAAATTTCAATCAAGGTGAATATTACTGAAAGTCTGAGGTTTTGTATTTAAAGACTATGATATTTTACCAACGCAAGGATCCTCACAAGCTGCAAGAACAGAATAATTGATGTTCCACAGATGTCACAGTTTGAGCAATTTCCTGGTAACAAAGCTATAATATTTCCAAAGGACTATGTATATTATATCTCCATAAGTGACAATCATGAGACGAGTTGCAAATGTCCATGTGATGTTAAGTGGACTGTCTTGTTATCAGGTTTGTCTTTTCCCAAGGTTATTGTGAAATCCTACCAAGTCCACCACTCTAAAAATCAAGATATCTAAAATATGGACTTTGTTGAAAAATCTGATACAATTTAAAACGGTTCTCCTGGAATCAAGAAAATGAAAATACTTAAATATTACTTTATTATAAGAATATTCTCAAATACCTTTCATTATTTATAATGGCTCGTTTTGTCTGGGGAGCAGTCATCAGGGGAAACAAAATGGCCACTGTCCAATTAGTTCACACAAAACCTGTCCTGATCACACATGAGGACAAGTTACTGTACAACACGAAGGTAAAGAGCTGCCTCATCCTCCTCTCTGATCTACTTGTCAGGAATTATGATTCTGAATACAGAAGACAAGAACTTTAGCTGAATCTCTGTGAAATTCAGTTCATGAGGAGACATGAAGTAGAGAGAGGGCAGACAGGACAGGCTGTGGTAATGGAGACTATAAACAAGTGCTGCTGCTAAGTAGCCACACCTCACCCTCCTCTCATGTCTCCTCATCATCTCCATTCCCACAGAGATTTACCTGTATTCAGGATCATAACCCCCTGACAAGCAGAGCAGAGAGGAGGATGAGGCAGCACTATGGCTCATTGTGGTGAAGTAACTTGTCCTTCTGTGTGATTAGGACAGGTTTTGTGTGTACTGCTATGATGGCGGCCATTTTATTCCTCCTAACGATTACTCCCTAGACAAAAGAAGCCATTCTAAGTTAAGAAAGGCATTTGTGAATATATTTATTGTAAAATAATATTTAAGTATTTTCACTTTTTTTTTAATTCCTGGAGAACCCCTTTAAGGAGTCAACAACATAAATTACATATATTAATTTCTCTCTCACTTATTATCGATAGACTTTTATGCAATTTCAACTTTATGACATCAGAATATGCCTTCAACATTAGAGTAAGGATAGTTTCTACATTTATTTTATATCTATTCAATCACAGTTTACCATAACATTTATTATCATCAATATATTGCAATTTTGATTACATTACCTGTTCTTATGTAGCTCGGCTACAAAACTCTGTTTTTTTTGTATTATTCTGTACCATTATGTTTATTATATATCCATATATATTCATATAAAAATAAGAATTGCAGCTTCAATACCCTGGGTCTCTTCAGAGAGACCCAGCATATTGAAATCAATTACCGGCATCCTCTGCAGCCAATGAGGATGCATGAGCTTCCGGGTTTTTCACCCTTTAGACACAGTGATCACACTTGATCACAACTTCTAAAGGCTTTTAATCACCACGATCAGCATTATTGTCGGTCGTGGTCATTAACTGCGAGTCTGTGGTGTTTGAAACAGCGGAGAACAGTCGGCCAAGGTGTCCGATGCACGATGCAAGCGGACGCTACGTTTGCCCATCGCTCTAGCGCCATATATGTACGGCGCTGGTGGAGAAAGGGTTAAATAGTCCTCTTGACCTGTTAAATACTATTATGTGTAAGGACACAGCTGCAGGAGTATAAACTGCCAGTCCATGCATGCTGAGAACTGTAACTGGCGAAACTGAACTTGAATCTTCAGTAAAGAACTTTTCTGCAGCAATATTGCCTCATCATTGCCTTCACAGCTGCAGAGGACCCTGCCTTGCACCTCGTAATACATCACCATCAAGAGTACCCGTAGCCACCATCAGGCAGGAATCAGGATTTACCCCAAAGGGAAGAAAGGTGCATCCTTCCCAGGTGCGGATGGCCATAGACCTTACAGGGAAATTCCCCGGTGGTCCGATGCCCAGGGGGCCACCTGGGGCTTCATCATGGCCAGCCAGTGGAAGTTTTTGGGGATGTATTTTGTGCTGACGGCAGTATTTTGTAAAGACTGTTGTATTTGGCTCTGTTGTGGTATAATGTGCCACAATATGGTATTTCTGGCCCTGCCTTCCATCAATTTGGACCCAACTACAAAATGGGGCCACTTTTAGCATTTTCTGCATGGCCACTTTAAGTTCCCAATCCGCCCCTGGCCCTTCCCATCACTGCACGGCCCAGGGAAGCATCAGAGTGAGTAATAACTACAACCAACATTCTTGCTACTATCACATGTCTCCTGTGCTCTCCCCTCCTGGGTGTGCTGAACATCTGGGAAGCAAAGAACAAAAAACACATACTTTTTTGCCATTGCATACTGTCACTTTATTAACTGTACAATGTGCACACAAAAATACACAGTATTTCCTGCTTAGAATTATTAGATACAGGTTACATAATTGCACATCGAGAAGGAAGACAGATTGTCCATTATATAGGTTGGAAACTGCAGCATGACATTTTGCACAACAGTCGACACATGCCATCTACTATCTAAGGTATCCAGAGCGTCTAATAATCGACCAAAACACATAGGACGAGACACAAGACTACAAAAACTATTGCATCATATTACTGTGACACAGGGAAGTATGCATATTCTCACAACTGTGCAAAAATACTGTTTTCTGATCATTTCAAATGAAAAATTACCACACTAAAGAAAGCAGTATCACAAAAGTCAATAAAGTACGAAACAGTCAGTGGCTTCAGAAGTGATGTCCCAGGTATAAAATGGGCTGCGCTAGGTGAACCACAAAAAACAAACAAGAAAATAATGCACATACAAATACTAAAAGATATCAAATAAAAATAATCATATTACATGGTGTGATGCACTGTAAATCATGTCATATAAAATAATAGAGCGATGACTGGATCTGAAAGAACTTCATATGAACATGGCCAAATTTGCCTGCTTCCTATGCACAGTGAAAGCAGACAATATTAAAAATAAAATCTGGTGATCTGATTGGCAAGATTTAGACAACTCAAGCCAGCCAAAGATCTGTATAGAATTCTTAAGGACACATAGGTCAATAAATAGAGTTATTTATATACTTTGCCGTACCCACAAAAGGCACAGAAGCCCTTAACAGTCTTTTAGGCTAGGACTTGGGCTCCATGACAATGCCTGCAAAATGGCAAGATTGGCACACATTTAACGGTTTTCTTATTGGAATCATATCAATATTTTTTTTTTGTTACAGCTGCACCTTTTTTCTACAGGAAAAGGTGGTAACCCTGCAATTTTACCATAGCATGCCACAAAGCCCTAGCCTAAAGGGAATCTGCCACCTCCAAAATCAGTTTTTAAAGTAAACATTCCACCATGTTAGGTAGAGGCGCACAAAATGTAACCATATCTTTTTGGTGCACCATGGATGGGGCCGCTACATTTGGTGCATCATCGCTCTGCCACAATGCTGCCCAACGCCTCCCCCTCTTGTTGGATTGACAGCCCCTAAGATTTCAGAGCTGGTAGCACTGACTCAGGGGGAGATTTTCACTAAACATATATGGTCATTTTTCGGGGGACTTTGAAACTGATTTTGGAGGTGACAGACTCCCCTAACCCTGGGTTCACACCTGAGCATTTTACAGCGCGTTCCTACGCGCTGTAAAACACTCAACAAGGAGAAACCAATGATTCCCTATGGGCATGGTTCTCATCTGGGCGTTTTACAGCGCGTACGATCGCGCTGTAAAACGCCCGACGCCCCAAGAAGTACATGAGCTTCTTTGGGGCGTCTTGTCGTGCGTTCCCATACATAGACTTTCGGGAACGCGCGACAATGGGCGTTCGCTTGTCTCTGTACGCGTGATTGCAAACGCCGGTACAATCGCGGCATACAGAGCGCTCCATCGCAAACGCTCAGGTGTGAACCCAGGGTAAATTCAGAATCACATACCTTACATACATTTCATTAGCCAAAGACAAAATTCTACCACATTAGTAGGTCCATAGATTAACTCTTATCTAGAGTTCTTTAATACATTTTAATAATCTATTTGATATAATATTTCCTTTCAACACACACAGTTCCAACCTAGATTAAATCTATGGAAACAGTGTTTCCACATAATGTATAAAAAAAATAAAAAGTTAAAGGGTTCCTGGTTGGAACTACAAAAATATCATAATACCCGAACCCCCCCATCAGTTATCCGACCAGGATATAATGTAAATATGTATATAATATACACAGGTTACATACACTTTATTTTTCACATTTATTTAGAGTTTTAAACAAATAAGCCCTTATATGACTAAGGCCCAATAAGACAATTAATATGTTTTCTAAGTGACGCAATCCTGAAAAATCGGTGGCCATGCCTATACCAGGGGTTATGTTCAGATGCTACATTGCCTATGTAAGTAGATTCATTTTTGCATTGCCTAATCAATCTCCATCCATTCTTTTTCAAAAATCTGATTACTATTGCAGCCGAGTCGAAGACCTAAGCAAGTAGACGGATTCTTCTGTAAGCTCAGTCTGACAACCCCAAAGTCTATCTTTAACAACTAGTCTCATCTGACTCAATACTGGATGGACAGCAGAGCAAAGCATAAATCGGCTTGGTATTAGCCGATCCTTACCCCCAACTGATCTGGCATTATCAATCAGATTTTATAAAATGAAATTAAGGCTACTTTCACACTCGCGTTTTGGGCAGATCCGTCATGGATCTGCAAAAAACGGATCAATTACAATAATACAACCGCATGCATCCATCATGAACTGATCAGTTTGTATTATCTGTAACATGGCCAAGACGGATCAGTCATGAACTCCATTAAAAGTCAATGGGAGACTGATCCGTTTTCTATTGTGCCAGATTTTGTCAGAGAGCTCAGTTTCGTCAAGCGGACAGCAAAACGCTGCAGCCAGTGTTTTGCTGTCCGCCTCCAGAGCGGAATGGAGACTGATCGGAAGCAAACTGATGCATTCTGAGTGGATCCTTTTCCATTCCAAACTGATCCGCTTTGGCCCGCTTGTGATAGCCCATGACGGATCTCACAAATGGAAAGCCAAAAAGCGAGTGTGAAAGTAGCCTTAAGCCATAGAAGCTCTTAAAATTACACCAATACCAGACTCGACATACTAGAGTATCAGTCTTCTCCTATACTGTTATGTTCCGAACCCATGGCTAATAATCATTAGGGACCAAATGTAAGTGACTTCAATGGACACCATAATAAGATAGCTCATATAATGGCTGCTTTCACTGTGCAAAGATAACGGGTAAATTCTTAAGGAATAATAATTACACTTATTCATACAGATTTATACATTAATCGCTTTCTCCAACCTTCTAATTTTGAAATAATTTATTTACTATGAAATCCCTTCAGTGCTCCATGACATGCAGCCGCTTACATTGTGTTGTACTACAGACTAGACTGGCACTGAAATGTAAAAGTAAATTGAAACCGCAGAGACGGGAACAAAGAGAGACTTAGGTATGTATTCACTGTAATCCCCTTCCTCATTTCAAGTCGCCATCGCCGCCATCTCCTTGGATTGATTTCTTGATGCGGAGTAACATGGTTGTTAGCCATTGATCCAAACGAGATATTGAATCAAATTCCTTCACCTGAAATTTGACAAAAACAGATTTCAGATTTGCTATTGGCAAAGAGAAGAAAATGGACTAATCATCAATCTATTCTTCCCAGGAAATTTATATATATATATATATATATACATACACATATACACACACAGTACAGACCAGAAGTTTGGAAACACCTTTTCATTCAAAGAGTTTTCTTTATTTTTATGACTATGAAAATTTTAGATTCACACTGAAGGCATCAAAACTATGAATTAACACATGTGGAATTATATACATAACAAAAAAGTGTGAAACAACTGAAAATATGTCATATTCTAGGTTCTTCAAAGTAGCCACCTTTTGCTTTGATTACTGCTTTGCACACTCTTGGCATTCTCTTGATGAGCTTCAAGAGGTAGTCACCTGAAATGGTCTTCCAACAGTCTTGAAGGAGTTCCGAGAGATGCTTAGCACTTGTTGGCCCTTTTGCCGTCACTCTGCGGTCCAGATCACCCCAAACCATCTCGATTGGGTTCAGGTCCGGTGACTGTGGAGGCCAGGTCATCTGGCGCAGCACCCCATCACTCTCCTTCCTGGTCAAATAGCCCGTACACAGCCTGGAGGTGTGTTTGGGGTCATTGTCCTGTTGAAAAATAAATGATGGTCCAACTAAACGCAAACCGGATGGAATAGCATGCCGCTGCAAGATGCTGTGGTAGCCATGCTGGTTCAGTATGCCTTCAATTTTGAATCCCCAACAGTGTCACCAGCAAAGCACCATCACACCTTCTCCATGCTTCACGGTGGGAACGAGGCATGTAGAGTCAGTCTGTTCACCTTTTCTGCGTCGCACAAAGACACGGTGGTTGGAACCAAAGATCTCAAATTTGGACTCAGACCAAAGCACAGATTTCCACTGGTCTAATGTCCATTCCTTGTGTTCTTTAGCCTAAACAAGTCTCTTCTGCTTGTTGTCTGTCCTTAGCAGTGGTTTCCTAGCAGATATTCTACCATGAAGGCCTGATTCACACAGTCTCCTCTTAACAGTTGTTCTAGAGATGTGTCTGCTGCTAGAACTCTGTGTGGCATTGACCTGGTCTCTAATCTGAGCTGCTGTTAACCTGCGATTTCTGAGGCTGGTGACTCGGATGAACTTATCCTCTGCAGCAGAGGTGACTCTTGGTCTTCCTTTCCCGGGGGGCGGTCCACATGTGAGCCAGTTTCTTTGTAGCGCTTGATGGTTTTTGTTACTGCACTTGGGGACACTTTCAAAGTTTTCCCAATTTTTCGGACTGACTGACCTTCATGTCTTAAAGTAATGATGGCCACTTGTTTTTCTTTACTTAGAATTTGTATTATGGCAAGAAGAAAGCAGCTAACAGTCTATTCAGTAGGATTATCAGCTGTGTATCCACCTGACTTCTTCACAACGCAACTGATGGTCCCAACCCCATTTATAAGGCAAGAAATCCCACTTATTAAACCTGACAGGGCACACCTGTGAAGTGAAAACCATTTCAGGTGACTACCTCTTGAAGCTCATCAAGAGAATGCCAAGAGTGTGCAAAGCAGTAATCAAAGCAAAAGGTGGCTACTTTGAAGAACCTATGAATATGACATATTTTCATGTTGTTTCACACTTTTTTGTTATGTATATAATTCCATATGTGTTAATTCATAGTTTTAATGCCTTCAGTGTGAATCTACAATTTTCATAGTCATGAAAATAAAGAAAACTCTTTGAAAGAAAAGGTGTGTCCTAACTTTTGGTCTGTAATATATATAGAAAGAAAAATGGCGGCACTGGCTCCCGAGGGAGAAGGCGGGTGCACGTCCCAAAGGGAATGGACTGGTTTCCCTGATGAATATTCTAGGAAAAATGAGCGGCACTCCAAGAATAAAAGCAGTGAACCCTTTATTCACACCGGTGGTGCAACGTTTCGGCTCTAATCACGAGCCTTCCTCAAGCGAGGAAGGCTCGTGATTAGAGCCGAAACGTTGCACCACCGGTGTGAATAAAGGGTTCGCTGCTTTTATTCTTGGAGTGCCGCTCATTTTTCCAAATATAAATATATATATTATATATATATATATATATATATATATATATATATATATATTTATATATTTTTTTTTTTTTTTTTTTTTTTTTTTTTTTTTTTTTACACACACACACACACAGGTATATATATTTTATATTTTCATTAGGTGTCTGACATCTGACCACGAGAATTTCAATTATATGCCCCAAAATTTGCTCTCCGTCAAAAAACGAACAAAAAAAAAAAAAAAAAAAAAGGTTTGCCATCCACTGGAAGGACGCTATCCTATATAAAGCAATTTTTAACCCCTTTTTTTTTTTTAAACAGAAGAGAAACTTAGTCAGCATGTCCTGTAAAATGAAGTCCATGGCTAAAACTACAAAAGTACAAGCAAACACAAGGCAACAGCACTAGAATTTATGAAGTAATGCTATATTCACTATGTACAGTGAATATGAAGTACCAGTACCTAGAAAATACATTTTGATCAAAATGTGGAGCCTGCTCTCCCTGAATTAATTTGATGTCACCTTGCCGTGGTGGATGGGCACAAATAATGTTGATCAAAATACCCTCCTCAACATTGAAATTGCAATAACAAGAAAGAAAAGTGAAATGATGGAAATTACAGGATCGATAGACATGTTCATAATATGCAAATGCTAAAAAATTAAAACCAAATATTCAAAACATCTTGATTTATTCACAGTAGGAGCGCACGTCGCAGAAAAAAAACATAGTAACATAGTTTGTTAGGCTATAAAAATACATATGTCCATCCAGTTCAGCCTGCAAGTTGGCAGTTATAAGCCTTGGCATGCTATCAATGAGGTTATTAATGGATGTCTGAGAGATATTCAGCCACGCTAAATGCACTTGGGCACACACAAAGTTCAGCTACTGGAAGCATCCTTGAAATTGCCGACCAATGACATCCAAAATGTGCTCAATGGGAGACAAGTCTGGAGAGGCTGCAGGCCAGGGTAGCACATCTAAGCCACTCAGGCGGCTCACAGTAGCATGAGCAACATGTGGCCTGGTGTTATCCTGTTGAAAAACAGCTCCTGTGACACTTTAGAGAAATGGTTATATCAATGGTTCCACGACCAGATTAATGTAATACTGAGCTGTTAGTGTACCTGAAATGAAGACTAGAGGGGTCCGGCTACTGTACATGATTCTACTCCACACCATAATCCTCGCAGTAGGACCAGTGTGACATTCCCTTATGAAGACCTCTTACGGCGTTGCCCACATCGTCTCCAGATAAATTTCCAGGTATCACTGCATCCAAGACAAAAGCGTGACTTATCGCTCAAGAGGACAGACCTCCATTCCAGCCTCCTTTGCCATCTTGCTGTGCACCATGATAGCCTTTGAGAACGGTGGTGTGAGGTCAGTGGAACTGGACGTCTGGTTTGCAGCCCGATGTCATTAAAATGCCTTATGATGGTTTGTGCAGACACAGTTTGCCACCCTAGGCTTGGGATGAGACGTCCAATTTAATTTGCATTACAGAATGGATTACAACACACCATTCTTCTAATTAGACTATCAGTCTGTGCAGAGGTTCTCCTCTGTGCACCTCTTGCTGTCATTCCAGTTCGTTGCCGTTCTCCCAACTACCAGGACACGCAACATTGAACAGTGCTGACATCTTGGCCTAGGTGTGTATCAATCTGCCCGAGTGATAAACCAAGGTCTCTGAGTTAAAGGATTCTGTCCCTCTCAGTTTGCGAAAAGTGTCGATAACTGGAGGTATCACACAACTGTCCCACTTGACTTGATCTGATTTTTGAGGTTTTATTTGAATAAAAATAACTGCTCTCAGTCTGGTTTTTATGCCCCTTCCACATGCCACAGATTCAAGCTAGGTGTTGATCTGTAGATCTTAGCGGCACCTGTTAATCTTATGGCTTGTTCTTCTTGGTGTTGCAATTTCAATGTTGATAAGTGTATATTTGCTAAGTACCTTAAAGTCAATTTGTACAGTGAATAAAGCTCTTGTTTGCAAAGTGCTACTGCACTGTATTTGCTTTTAGTTTTGCAGTTTCATCCATGGCGATGCACACCTGTGCACTGACTTCGTTTTACAGAACATGCTAACTTACTCCTTTGTTTTTGTAGTATAAATCTGGAGGTGTGGAGGCACCCAATATGGTTGTGCACAAGCCTATCTTTTCCAAAGGTTGTTTTTAATTAGTGCAGAGAAAGAGAAAGATATCGTAAAGAGTAGGTTCACATCCAGACAGAGGTCAGCCATGGTGGATGGATACAAATCATCTTGCTTAAAATTAATTTGCTAAGTACCTAATATTCTTTTAATATTGTGAATATAGCATTAGTTCATATATTCTATGCACAGTGCTGCAGCATTCTGTTTGCTGCAACCTTTTAAACATGCCTTAAGACATAACTCAGGATTATAGCCAAGCCAGTGCTTCATTTGCAGACAGCTGTTATAGGATGATTTTTTGGGGATCTGGGGGAGCTAATTTCTACTTGTGAACTGCATCTAGTTGGTATAAGGGGTATTATAGACAAAGCAATGCTCCTCTGGGGAAAAAAAAAAAAAAGATATGCAAATTAGCTCTCTTTCCAAATATATATATCTCTGTGTGTGTCAAGATTCAACCTTTTAAACAGGCCTTGAGAGATAATTTAGGATTATATCCAAGCCCATACCTCATCTCCAGACAGCTGTTTTGAGGTGACTGGCCTCATCAGTACAGAGGGGAGAAAACTGGCTTAGCTGAGAGGTCTTTGTCGGGGATCTGGGGGGTACTATTTTGTAAGACCTTGCTCGCTGCTGGCAACTCACTTCTACAGTGAAACCAGTCCCATATAGTCTTCCATATGCACCACCCTGTCACATGTTCTAAGTCTACTGTTTAAGTTAAAACATAGACTAAAAATGTATTTACACTTCCTTGAAATGCAGAAAAAACGTCAACAGCAAATTATCTGGTCAAATTTGCATTGGAGGCTCTTTAATTTTGGGCATGAAACGACAAAGGACACTACAATAAGTCAATGGGGGCGCGTTGAGACAGTGGTTAGCACTGTTGCCTTGCTGCGCTCAGGTCCAACAACATCTGCCTGGAGTTTATATGTTCTCCCTGTGTTTGTGTGGGTTTCCTCTGGGTATTCCGGTTTCCGCCCATATTCCAAAGACATACTGATAGGGAACTCAGATTGTGAGCCCCATTGGAGGCAGCCAGTGATAAGGTCTGTAAAACACTGCGGAATATGTCAACCACTGTGTTGTGGCTTCCATTATAAACTGAATCCACAATGCATAGGTGAAAAAAATCCTTACTATAACATAATAATGCATTAGTGGTAGATAACTGTTGCCAAGTATTTAAAGGCCATGTACACCTTTGGAGGCAATTTTTGTTTATGAGTGCATTTTACAAATTTTTGGCTAAAAATCATAATTTCAATTGGCCTTTAATAAAAATATTAAGCCATTCTGTCACAAAGGGTTAACTATTTCTCTAACTGTATGACTGGTAAAGCCCAATTTAAAAAAATTGATTTTTAGCTCAAAATAAGTACAATGCATTAAAATTGCCCCCAAGGGTGTACATCGCCTTTAGGGAGACTGGTTTGAACCTCCCAAGCACTTCATTCTCAAAGTAGGCTGCTTGTATGCTGCAGTCATGTATCAGCGTAGAATTCGGTTACACTGCGGGAAATTTGGATTCACACTCCAAACCGGAGCTAAATTTCAACTATTAATCGTATGGCTATATTATGGATCCATGTGGGAGCGTGCCACATACTGGCAAAAAATTGTAAACGTGGCAAGCATGTGATGACTTCATTTATGGCCCACCTGCTCCTTCAAGCAATCGTTCTACACACGTAAGGAGAACTTACACAAAATGGTCATGTGGGTAAATCATGTGAGCACCACTTTATCATCCAGTAGTAGCTACTTATACACGAGTCGAGTCTCATTATTATAACCAACAGATAATGTCCAGAGTATCCATCGTGTGCAGCACAGACAGCAGACTGGGAGTAACTCAATAAGGTACTGGTAGGTTGTCACAGGTATCTGGAGCCATGCTGACGGCAGTGCATCCTGCAGCTGCTGGAGGGTGCATCGGGGAGAATCCATAAAGAGAACACAATCCATCTGCTTCAGAGCCCCATTGCAGCTCCTGGTTCATTTTGGAGGTGATCTGCTCCACTATAGCACATCGGTCTGCCCATGCCCACCTTCGTAGCCGGTGTTCACCTCCAAATCAATGGCACGTGGTGCTCCCCCGTTTCCATGTAGCTCATTCACAAAGGTGCCATCTGTCCACTCAGGATACACTTTCACCATAGCAGCACAAGAACAGTTCAAACTGCACAGTTTCAGAAATACCGCCACTAGGGATGAGCGAATAGACTTCGGATTCGCATTAAAACTTTGTTTGAATACTGTACAGAGCAAGCGCTCCGTACAGTATTAGAATGTATTGGTACCACTTGGAACCGAACCAGAGTTCGGGAAAAGGTTTTTAACAGTAGAAATTAATAAGTTTGGCTCATCTGAGCCAATACATTCTAATACTGTATGGAGCGCTCGCTGCGTACAGTATTTAAATGAAGTTTTATGCGAATCGACTTCGGATGTTTCATCCGAAGTCGATTCACTCGTTCCTAACGCCACCCTTGGCCAGAAAATAAATATTCATCCCTTTTTGAAACGCTGAAAAATCCGCCATTTGACCCATGACAGCAGCGAGGGATATGTGTGCAGGCTGTCTTTCACACACCTTATATACCCAACGAGCCAGCTCACCAGACGTGACTTCCTTTATGAGCTACGCACTGTCAACGTCGAAAGTAGTCAGAATAATGTGACTTAACCATGTATATGGCCCCCGGCTCGCCAGGGCTGTTTGCAAATCAGGAAAGCTAGGCTGAATATAATAATATATATCAAATATGGTATTAGTAAGTGACAATGTATAACTGACATATGGGCGCAATTTATTAAAAAAAGAGCCAACCCCTGTAAGACATCAATGTTACTTACAGCTTCAGTGTATGCATCACTGTTCTGTTCTTCATGAGCGTCAAGCAATTTCTGCAGGAGAAAACATAGTGACATGTAAGCACACAGGACACATTTGTATTATTGCACTGGTGCAAATTTACTAAGAGTGGCGTTTTTATATGCAAGTCTTCGTCAAACATGCTCTGCAGTAAGACACGCCAACTTTATCAAGAGGCACATATTTGGCGCATTTTCTGGCTGGCTGTGTGCCAGAAGCTAAAATTTACCACCAAATAAAAAATTACCTCTTGGGTCTGGCTCACTAGTTTTTTCTCAAGCTCAAATTTCGGCATAGGCAGCAGATGTCTCACTTTGCAGATTTCTGTTGCAATTTTAAACCACAATGGATCTAGTCTACAACTGATAATGGATAACTGTCACATTATGCTGTATACATTATCCAGTGCATCAGACTGATAAATGAGGCCGGTCTGCGTGATTATGGCAAAACTGAATTCATATGTTTTATTATAATTTACGACTACTAAAGATACTTTGCCATCCGACACCCATACCCTGTTTATTCTTCTCCAGTGGATCTGTGTGAAGGCTTGTTTTTATTGACACTATTTTGTGTACAAGTGACTTTTTGATAATTTTATATTCTAATTTACTTTATTTTTTGGAGGGGGGGGGGGGTGGGCGTGACCAAAAGACAACAATTTTGGGGTTTCTTTTTTTTCTTTTTCCATTGTTCACCACGAGTGATATAAAAATGTTTTGGTTTTTTTTCCAGACATTTTGGGATGCAGCTATGCCAATTTTGTTTATTTTTTTATTTGAATATGACAAGTAGAAAAAAGTTATTTTTAATAATTTTTAGGTTTCTAAATGTCTAAATGAACTTTATTCAGCTGACTTTTTATTAATCTTAGCAGACTTGAACCTGCAATCGTCGTACTAGTCACAGCAATACATCCAGCAATTCTACCAGCCTTCTACTACACCCAGAGGCAGGGTGTAACAGGAGCCATAAGATAGCAGACCTGGGTGCCTTGAGATGGCCTCTGGCTGCCATACCAACCAATCAACACCCAATGAATACTTGGCAGGGTTGCCGATCGAAGGACAGAGGGAGATGCAATTGAACAGAACATCTGAGGGGTTAAAATGCTAGGATTGGAGTTAGTGCAACTGATACCCACCATGTAGAGAGCGGGCTTAGTTCTTGAGCCTGCCCCATACATTCTTAACAACTAATCACATACATGTATACTCATCGGTCGCTTAGAGGTTAAATCAAAATCACATGTTCCAACCCACTCCTATCCTACTATCACATCCCCACCACCCTGATGACTTCTGCGCACACTGACCTTTATTAGCTGACATTCCCTTGAATCTGAAAAGGCGGGGAACATTTCCTCATATTTCTCAACCGCAAGCTGAAAAACAACACGAGACAAGTCATAATCCAGTGCAAGCAATCTCATGTGTGCCCCCCGTCGACATTTGACGAGGGCCGTGTCCGGATGGTTTCATAATATGTACTTGTGACATAGAACACAGGTCAGTAACCTGCCACACCCCAGCTGTGGTAAAACTGCAACTCTCAGCATGCTCCATTCATTTCTTTGGGAATTTCAAGAACCGTCAAGCAAGTGTGCATGCTGGCAGTTATAGTTTAACCACAGAGAAAGCACTGGTGGTTGCTGATCCCTAGCAGAGTATTAATGAGGACCAAGTAAAGTTCTCTTTGGAGAAGACTGTACGTTCATGTCAAATTGTATACTGTATGGTCACGATGGCAGCTTGTACTCCACATTACATGTGCACCGTGCAGAATTATGGCTGCCAGCTATGGTTACTGCTGTATATGTAAAGGTACTGCCATGTCTGACAAATAGACACACTGTGGCAGGAATAAAGTGGCAGTGCTCTACGGTAGCACCACTGTAGAAGCGGTATGCCATTTTTGAGCACTAATTGGAACAATTTGGGGTGTATGACACCTAAGCAGATCCATAGTCAATCAATCAGTATGCCACCCATGGGACTCCAGTCATGCCACACATTATTGGTGAATCTATAAAATGCTATAATGCTGATAATCCTCTGGACAGATCTCCCCATTGAATACACAACGCTCACCTTTGCATTCAGCTCATCGACAATGAAATGGCACAGGGCGGCTTTGAAGAAATATTCTTTTGCACTATACTTCAGCAGAGGATTATCCATGGTGCTTGTGCCGACCTGAGAAACATTACAATTTAAATGTGAGAACACAACACAATAAAATGAAACACTAGCAGGCTCCTCGGTCATCAGGCATTACTGAATCCATAAGGGAATATATGACATTTAGGGACAGGTTTACAGTGAAGATCTGACCTGTGACTAGATAATTATGCCGATTGTAATTCAAAGCGATATTTCAATTGTATGTGATTTCTAATCCCAGGTACCTCATGGATTTATGGTGCAGAGAGTTTGGTTCAGCACAAATACAATAAACCTATCTGAACGGGGCATTACTCTTATGGCACAGCGGTGTGATTGTGCGCATTGGTCACATACACCACCTGTTGTACTCCGTGCAAACTCGTTGCAGCAATGTTTCGGCCGCGTTTTCAATGTTGCTTTTAACATGACATAAAGAAAACTGTTTTATTAGATCTCAGGTGCCTTGAATTTAGCGATATGGTAGTGTAATTGGTGACGAAGGCCCAGGCGCAGTTCTTGCCGCAGATTGAGCTGCACATGCAGTCAGTGAAACATATAGTTAAAGCACCCCCTCATACTTGAGATCAGTCATGTTCAACTGCTTGTGTCTAGGGATGAGCGAACTCAAACTTTACTGGTTCGGGGTTCGGAATCCAGTTAGGGATTATGTTATGACGGAATATAACAGAATTCTATGACAGAATGGTTTCCGTCTGGTTTCTGTTATGCAGGACGAAATACAAAGTCCTGCATAACGGAAACCAGACAGATGCGTTATGCTTGGCCATAAACTTCTATTATGATGGATCAAAACGGAATGCCTCTTATAGGCTTCTGTTTTGCATTCCGTTATAACAGAATCCATAACTGGATTCCTCCACTGCCCGAACGCCGAACCCGTAAAGTTCGGGATCGCTCATCCCTACTTGTGACATCACTACTTGTATGAATGGTTGACTGCATAGAATATGTCAGGCTACTGACCTTGTAAGCAATAAACCCCTTATAATTAACAACTGCAGATGTAGCACATGTCAAAACTTTGACACTTAAAGGGCATGTGTAATCAGAAATTTGTTTAAATCATGTTTTATGTAGGGCTGCAGCTAACGATTATTTGAATAATCGATTAGTTGTCGATAATTTCATCAATTAAATTGGGAAAAAACACCAAAATGACACAAAAAAAAGTGTTTATACGATATTACTAGAAAAATTATGTTCAAAGGCCATATTAAAACAAATTGTGGCTGACACCGTTATGGGGAGGGGGGGACCTGTGGCTGACACCGTTATGGGGAGGGGGGGACCTGTGGCTGACACCGTTATGGGGAGGGGGGGACCTGTGGCTGACACCGTTATGGGGAGGGGGGGACCTGTGGCTGACACCGTTATGGGGAGGGGGGGACCTGTGGCTGACACCGTTATGGGGAGGGGGGGGACCTGTGGCTGACACCGTTATGGGGAGGGGGGGGACCTGTGGCTGACACAGTTATGGGGAGGGGGGGGACCTGTGGCTGACACCGTTATGGGGAGGGGGGGACCTGTGGCTGACACCGTTATGGGGAGGGGGGGACCTGTGGCTGACACCGTTATGGGGAGGGGGGGACCTGTGGCTGACACCGTTATGGGGAGGGGGGGACCTGTGGCTGACACCGTTATGGGGAGGGGGGGACCTGTGGCTGATACCGTTATGGGGAGGGGGGGGACCTGTGGCTGACACCGTTATGGGGAGGGGGGACCTGTGGCTGACACCGTTATGGGGAGGGGGGACCTGTGGCTGACACCGTTATGGGGGGGAACCTGTGACTGACACCGTTATGGGGAGGGAGCCTGTGGATGACACCGTTATGGGGAGGGAGCCTGTGGATGACACCGTTATGGGGAGGGAGCCTGTGGATGACACCGTTATGGGGAGGGAGCCTGTGGATGACACCGTTATGGGGAGGGAGCCTGTGGATGACACCGTTATGGGGAGGGAGCCTGTGGATGACACCGTTATGGGGAGGGAGCCTGTGGATGACACCGTTATGGGGAGGGAGCCTGTGGATGACACCGTTATGGGGAGGGAGCCTGTGGATGACACCGTTATGGGGAGGGAGCCTGTGGATGACACCGTTATGGGGAGGGAGCCTGTGGATGACACCGTTATGGGGAGGGAGCCTGTGGATGACACCGTTATGGGGAGGGAGCCTGTGGATGACACCGTTATGGGGAGGGAACCTGTGGATGACACTGTTATGGTATGATGACACCTGTGCAAGTGACGTTACGCCGCCGCCCGCTCTGCCTGTTACTGGAGCATCATTGTATGGTAATAAAGATGCGCTGATTTAAAGAGGACCTTTCACCAGGCTTTTTTCTCTCTCAGGCTATGAGCTGAGCACTGTGATTGGCCAGCGCTACAGCATGGGAGAATGAGCCGACGGCAGGTTCCCCTGGGTGGAGCCTAACTGTAAAGATACCGGAGGCAATTACGGGAGAACGGAGCGGCGCCCAGGTATAACAGTAAGTGCAGGGGGGGTCCCTGGGCGCCTGTATAGTTACTACATGCCTGTATAGTTACTTTAGAAGTTTAATTCTGGTAAAAGGTCCTCTTTAAAGTTAAAGTAAACCGCCTGCATAGCAACGAATCGGCTGATCGTTGCAGCCCTAGTTTTATGTTAAACATATTTTTAAAAAATGTTTGATGATGTTATTTTTTATTTTCCATGTCAAAAACGTAATATCCTGCAGTTTTCTCACTAGTCGCTAAACCTAATAATAGGCGCTGATTCTTGGTCTGTAGAGATCACTTTACTATAATTACCTGTTCAGCTCTTAGGGATCTTTCACACAAGCGGATCCCGTGAGTGGAATCCACTGCGTGAAAGAGAGCCAAACCCCGTTCCGGACAGCAGAGACACGGAGCAGTAACATGACTGATAATGCTCTTTGCCTCCCTGTGATCTTTTTACTACAAAATCACAATGACAACTTTATCTCACTGTGATTTTGTAGTAAAAAGATCACAGAGAGGCACGGAGCATTATCAGTCATGTTAATGTCCGGAACGGGGCTTGGTTCTCTTTTACGCAGCAGATTACCCGCACGGCATCCGCTTGTGTGAAAGAGCCCTTACTCTAATCCTGCCTGTAAATGATATCACCTCTGTGCATACATAGGACAGTATCCACCATTCACAATAGATGATTGTCAAAGCTTATCTATTATTTCCTTGTACAATGACCTCTACACAGGTCACAGAGCATGCCGAGAAGACTCTCCCCTGTAAGTCAATATTGTTCCCTCCTGTCCCTGGCTGCCAAAAAAAAGCTATTTTCTTAATACTTTCTGAATGCTGTTAAGAACAGCTCAGGTAAGATGGCCGCCACCATCATTATGTTCAGTAAATAGAAGAAACAATTCTGTAATAAGAGAGTAAAAGCAGATTAGAAAAAAGGATGTGTGTCGCTGTCTGGTTTTAACTGGCAGATACAATTTTGGGCGACACATTCCCTTTAACACAACAAAAGCAATGGAAAAGGTCAAGCTAGAAGTTTGCTGCAATTGTGCATTTTGCATTTCAAGTTAACATTTGCTATATCTGTACATCTAACGTTCAAAGGGTTTTTCCGAGACTTTTCTACTGATGATCAGTATCTGATCAGGTGGTGGTTCGACACCCAGGACCCCACAGGCCAGCTGTTTGAGAAGGCACCAACGCTTGAAATAGCGCAGCGGCCTTCTCTCAGCGCTGTCCACTCGATAGCGAGCTGTGCTTGGTATCGCAGCTCAGCCCTATTCACTTAAAAAGTCTCAGAAAACCCCTTTGATGACAGACCAGTACAAACCTGTTCATAAATTTCTATTGCTTTTTGATACTGTTCCAGCTGAGCAGCGTACGCGGCCACTTTTAGCAAACACTTGTTTGCAGAGCTGAAATGAGAAAAAAAAATACAGAAAGATTAACCTTTGAAGAGTTGTACGTTTTTATAAATATATTTTCTACATAAAAGGTAACTTTAAAAAAAAAAATATGTTTTATACAATTAATCTATTTGCGATGCTGGGTTACAGTTGGTAATATTATCCAGAGCTGCATTCATAATTCTGCTGGCTGTTATTCTAACAAATTAGCAGAGCTCCTATACCGCAGCTGGACAGTTAGTTTTCTATCTACCTGGTAGTAACAATACAAAGTAAGAATAACACAGCAAACCCCACCATGACCTGTACCTGTTGGACTCTTCACCTTTATAGTAATCTGCTGACTGCTCATAATGTGCAACAGCCTGGACAAAGATGACAAAACATATTGTAAGAATCACAATTCCATGACTCAATTCACTATTACATAGCAATAGTTATTTCAAAATTAATAAAATGGGGTCTCTAGTTCGTGACGATCATTTTATACATAATATGTATAGTCTCGCATCCGCATGAGTTCCCATTAGAGCTGGAAAACAGCCCCATGTGATAGTGCTTTTGACTGACACAGCTAACCTGGGTCTGCTAAGACTCGGCAGCTATGATCACCAGTCCAATAGCAGAAAACTAGTGCATTGGTTTTGCCTGGAGAGATGGGTCATCAAGAGAAGCAACTTCTAAATTTACCACAAAGGGGCAGCGTTACACCAGGAAATGTGGATTCCCATAGTAAAACACTATCCATAGCAGATCAGCTGCTCTAGTTATCATCCACAACAGTAAATGGCCACTTCAGTGATGATGACGCCACCTTTCTAAACAATGGTAGAGGTCACAGTATATTCTTACCTTTTCAATATCTACAAGTTCAGTTTCATATATTTCGGCAATTGTAATGTGATGCTTGGCAGCAATTGTAAACCTTCCCTGCATAGGAAAAGTAGATAATCATTGCTATAATAATATGCAGCACGGACATAGTACAAATACATCTACAGACACAATGTAGGACTATACCCCGTACAGAAAAGTGACACTATGCAACATACATTCACACAATCATTTCATTTAATGCAATAGAGCATGGTGTAACTAGCAAATTTCTATATAAATTTCATTTAACCCCTTCCTGGTGGAGCGTTTTTTCCATTTTCGGTTTTTCACTCCCGGCCTTCCAAGAGCCATAACTTTTTTATGTTTCCATTCACATAGCCGTATGAGAACTTGGTTTTGCAGGACAGGTTGTACTTTCTAATGGCACAATTTAATACTGCATAGCATGTAGTGGGAAGCTGGAAAAAATTCCAAATGCGGTGCAATTGACAAAAATGCAATTTGTTTTTACAGCGTTCACTTGCGTTCTTGATTCTCCAGGTCAGTATGATTACGGAGATACCACATCTGCATATATTTTTTTTGTGTTTTAATACTGAAAAAAAAAAAAGGTTTCAATTTCATCGCCATATTCTGACCCCTATAACTTTTATATCATTTTGTCTGCGGAGCTGTGTGAGGGCAAATTTTTTCCTCATTTATGGCTACCATTTCAGGACTTTTTGAGCACTTTTTATTACATTTTTGTGGGAAGTGAAGCGCCATATGGGATAAATATTTTCATATTTTAATAATACAGGCTTTTTTGCATGTGGCAATTCTTAGGTTTATTTTTTTGTTTTTTTTTTATTTTGTGGAAAGGGGCCGTTTGTGAAGGCACCGGCGCTGGCAGTAGTACGTGTATAGCGGCTGCATTCACTTCTTCTAATGTATTCACAGTGCTACTGTGAGCGCCACTGCCTTCTCAAACAGCTGATGGGTAGGGGACCCGAGTGTCAGACCCCAAAAATCAGATAGTGATGACCTATCCAGAGGAAGGGTCATCAGTATTAAAGTCTTGAAAAAAAAACTTTAAGGAAACCGAAAAAGGCATGTTATGCCATGAACACACAGGGTACGCAGCACCCACAAAAACCTCATGAGAACTGGATTTCAAAGAGCAAGTTCTCGTGTGCTGCTATAAACCAAGCCAGTTCTCAGAGCTTCAATGACACATTAGTCCCTGTGTCGCTTTAGCTCCAGCTATAAATAAAGGTGACAATATTATAATTGCCGCTATCCTTTTAGACAGAAAAAACGCCATATGTAGTGCTGCAGTGCGTCCTACTTTGTTTTAGCGCATTTATAATGTATGAAATGTGCTACTTTCTCTAGAGCGTCCCTTTGAGTAACACTGCAATGAACCGTGTATGTGAAGACATTTAATGTAAAACACAAACCTGAAGACACAAATAAACCAAAAAGCAAAGTAAAAACCACGGATCATGCAAATCAAATGCGATCTACAGAAAATACCTTTAAATACGCAGGAACCCCAAAATCAGAGCACGTTACAGTCCCTTATATAAAGGACGTTTCAGATGTGGTACAGCTGCACGGTAACATCTGGATTACAGAGGTAACACCTGGACCATTGTGACGGCAGTGGGTCCGTTTCTTGGAACCGTAATACAAACGTTAAAATGCAGTGTGTATGCGGCGATATGTTCCTCCATGTTTATATGAGCAGTGGGAGATCTGTACAATGGGAATCCTTACCATATCTGTGTAAATATCGATGGCTGCATTTAAGCAGTTGATGGCCTCTGATGTTAGCAATTGGGAAAGACAATGAAAAGCAAAGTGACCAAACGAATGCAGTTACTTGAGATATAATGAAAATGTCCAAAAATGAAAGAAACCTGTTATTCAGAATGCACAATAACATAACGGTCAAGAATTTACCATTTCTGACGAATGATCTTCTATATACAGGTTTATTCCCATCCTATAAAGGGATAGCAGCTCACAAGAATACAATGCATTCAGAAAGTCTTTGGACTATTTGTTCCCGCTTTTCACATTTTGTTATGTTGCGGCCTTGTGTTAAAATAAAATAAAAATTAAAATTCAAGTTTTCCTCCCATCATTCTGCCCTCAATACCCCATAGACAAATATTCAGACCCATTGCTAAGACACTTTCAGTCCCGGAGGGTTTTTAGTTTTTCACTAGTGGGGTACCACAGGGGTCAGTATTGGGCCCTATTCTCTTTAATATATGTCTTAATGATCTTGTAGAAGGCTTGTACAGTAAAACATACATTTTTGCAGATGACACTAAACTGTGTAAAGTAATTAACACTGAAGTGGACAGTATACTGCTACAGAGCGATCTAAATAGATTGGAGACTTGGGCAGATAAGTGGCAGATGAGGTTTAACACTGACAAATGTAAGGTTATGCACATGGGAAGGAAAAATGCAAGTCACCCGTACATACTACATGGTAAAACACTGGGTAACACTGACATGGAAAAGGACTTAGGAATTTTTGTGAACAGCAACCTAAGCTGTAGAGACCAGTGTCAGGCAGCTGCTGCCAAGGCCAATAAGATAAAAGGTTGCATCAAAAGGGGCATAGATGCCCGTGATGAGAACATAGTCCTGCCACTTTACATATCACTAGTCAGACCACACATGGAGTACTGTGTACAGTTCTGGGCTCCTGTGAACAAGGCAGACACAGCAGAGCTGGAGAGGGTTCAGAGGAGGGCAACTAAACTAATAACTTGAATAGGGCAACTACAGTACCCTGAAAGATTATCAAAATTGGGGTTATTCACTTGACGACTGAGGGGAGATCTAATAACTATGTATAAATATATCAGGGGTCAGTACAGAGATCTATCCCATCATCTATTTATCCCCAGGACTGTGACGAGGGGACATCCTGTGCGTCTGGAGGAAAGAAGGTTTGTACACAAACATAGAAGAGGATTCTTTACGGTAAGAGCAGTGAGACTATGGAACTCTCCGCCTGAGGAGGTGGTGATGGTGAGTACAATAAAGGAATTCAAGAGGGGCCTGGATGTATTTCTGGAGTGTAATAATATTACAGGCTATAGCTACTAGAGAGGGGTCGTTGATCCACGGAGTTATTCTGATTGCCTGATTGGAGTCTGGAAAAAATGTTGTCCCCTAAAGTGAGAAAAATTGTCTTCTACCTCACAGGGGTTTTTCTCTGGATCAACTTGCAGGATAACAGGGCAAACTAGATGGACAAATGTCTTTTTTCAGACTTCTAAACAGAGTCCTGCGGGAACGGTGTTCTTGCACTTTTTTCATAGCAGGAACGCCGTTTCCTTTCAGGGCTGCCCATCTTTAACGCCGGTCACCGGGCGAAAGGACCAAGAAGCGGTGAAGGCTTTGTACTCACGGCTTCCTGGTCCTCGGCTGTCGGCTGTGCAGGGCTACGCACAGGCATGAGGGCTGAGGCGCTCTGTGACGTCACGCTGTGCACAGCCTTCATAGCACAGTCGACAGCAGGATCATCGTGTAGGAGGAGAGGAGCGGCAGCGGCGTCCAGGAACAGGAGAAGGTAAGTGTTTTTATTTTATGAGGCGGCTGATTGAGAGGCACTGACTGAGGGGCCTGGGGGCTGATGGAGAGGCTACTGGAGGCGGATGGAGAGGCTACCTGGGGCTGCTATGAGGCATGGGGCTCTTATCTGAGGTCTGATTGGGGGTCATTCATATTGGGGTCTGAGCTGAGGTCTTATTGGGGACTTATTAACATTGGGGATCTTATTGGGGCCATTAGCAGAGTTCTGATTAACAATGGGGGTCTGACCTGAGGTGTAATGAATTTTTTTTTTCCATAGCAGCTTGGAGAAAAACGGCCTCATAGTCTCCCACACTCCTTCTGCCTGGCCAAGCCTGTCAGCACCCCTGAGGCCAAGCCTGTCAGCACCCCTGAGTCTTCAGAACTGTAAGTAAATTATATATGAGGGGAGCTTATAATATGAAAGAGACCAATTACGGTATGTCTGAACAGACATTATTTTTTACGTTTTATGTTGCACTGAATTTTCTGCTAGATATATATTTATTTATTTATTTGAGGGGGGGGGGGGGGGTTCAGGGTGGCAGTGGATCTTGGGTGAGTTCCCACACTTTTTTCCCCAGGACTTGACCCCTAGTTATAAACTATGTTACTATGTTACTCCCTGCCTTTCTGGGGTGATAACTTTTTTACCTTTCCATTTACATGGCAAATGATGTAGTGGGGAGCCGGACCAAATGGGGTGAAATTGGAAAAAAACTGCAATTCCACAATAGTTTTGGCTTTTGTTTTTACAGCGTTCCCTATAGACAATACCTATGATGTCTATTTTTTTATTTTGGGTTAAGGGGGTAATTTAAATTTTTATTTTTATAAACTTTTTTTTATTTTACACTATTTCATAGTTCTCAACTTCTCATAGGGAACTATAGCAAGCAATCATCAGATTGCTTCTCTCATACACTCCAATGCATTAGTACTGAGTGTATGAGAGTTACAATGTATTTCTATGGAGCCCTGCAACTACCGCACAATGCATCTGGCTCCCCCAATCCTTGCTGGGTGAAGTCAGAGCACACCCAGAAGCACGCGCTTCTGTGTTTTAGCACATTCAGATGCTGTGGCCACGTTTGACCACCGCATTTAAAGGATTAAAAGTCCACGATCGGCATTAGACGAGCGGGCACCATGTTTAAAGTCCCGGCCAGCATCGTACATGTTCGGAGCTGGTCGGGAAGGTGTTAATTTAGCTCTGGGAGCCTTCCATTTCTGTTGATCATCTTTGAGATGTTTCAACACCTTAATTGGAGCCCACCTGTGATAAATTCAGTTGATTTGGCATAGTCTGGAAAGACACAGCCCTGTCTGTATAAGATCTCACATCTGACTATGCATATCAGAGCACAAACTAAGCCATAAGTAGGAAAGAAAGGCCTACAGAGCTCAGAGACAGAGGCGCAGATCTGGAGAGGGGGATTTCAGTGGAGCAGAAATTTGTTAAAACTCAAGAGCACAGTGGCCTCCATATTTTTTCAATTGAAGACGTTTGGAACAACCAGGACTCCCTAAAGCTGGCCACCTAACTAAATTAAGTAATCGGGGAGAAAAGGGCCTTGGTAAAAGAAGTTACCAAGAACTCAATGGTCACTCTGTCTGAGCTCCAAAGACCTTGTGTGCAGATTGGTGAAACTTCCAGGAGGTCAACCATCAATGCTGCACTCCACCAATCTGGGCTTTATGGCAGGGAAACCAGAAATAAGACTATGTGGTATGACGAAACCAAGATTGAACTTTTTGGCCCGAATTCCTAATCATCATGTCTGGAGGAAACCAGGAACTGCTCATCACCTGCCCAATACATGCCTACAGTTTAGCATGCTGGTGGCAGCATCATGCAGTTGGGATGTCTGCAGCGTCTGGGAGAGGGAGACTGGTCAGGGTTGAGGGAAAGCTGAATAGGGCAAAGTACAGTTATATACCGTATTTTTCACTTTATAAGATGCAAAAAGAGTGTGGGGGGGGAAATAGCAGTGCATTTTATAAAGCGAATGCTGCCATTATTACTCTGGTGACGCTGATACATCGCCGGCCGCTATGCTGCAGAGCGCGGCCTGCGATGTATCAGCGGGGAGGGAGGATTGGCTGGAGGCCGGCAAACTGGTGTTGGAATTGCGGCACAGCAGTCTTTATATGTAAAGTGTAGTCATGGGAGCTTTGTTAAAGTATCGCAATCCTCAGTACTCACTATCAAACTACCGTAGCAGGCAAGCAGGCAGGCCGGCCTCGTAACGTCACCCACTCAGTCACGCGCCTGCTTCATTAATAAAGTGGGCGATGCAGGCGCGTGACATTATGCTGCCAGACGGCCTGCTACGGTAGTTTGATAGGGAGTACTACACAGACGACTGCACTACTGCAGAGGATTGCGATACTTTAACAAAGCTCCCATGACTACACTTTACATATAAAGACTGCTGTGAGTGGGGCCCGGTGTAATATAGAGTACAGTGACTCCACTGGGGGAGGGGGGGGGGGGGGACTGTGGATGACACATATATAGCATTCACAGATCCCCACTGCATAACAGTGTCATCCACAAATCCCCACCCCATAACAGTGTCATCCACAGACCATCATTAGTTCAAAACCCACCAAAAGCACACCTTTTGGTTCAAAATATTTTTTTTCTTATTTTCCTCCTCAAAAACCTAGGTGCATCTTATGGGCCGATGCGTCTTATAGGGCGAAAAATACGGTATTTAATGAAGTCCATAGCATTCTGAATCAGGTTCACTTCCCAACAAGACAATGACCCTAGGGTCACAGTCAAGACAATACAGAAGTGACTTAGGGACAACTCTATGAATATCCTTGAGTGGGCCAGCCAGAGCCTTTATTTGAACCAATTCAAACATCTCTGCAGAGATCAGAAAATTGTTGTCCACCTATGGCCCCCATCCAATGTGATAGAGATTGAGAGGCTCTGCAGAGAAGAATGGTAGAAAATCCCCAAATCCAGGTCTGCAAACCTTGTGGCATGATACCTAAGAAGACTGGAGGCTGCAATTGCTGCCAACTTCAACTAAATACTCAGTAAAGGGCCTGAATACTTATGTCAATGCAAGATTTTAGTCTTTTTTAAAGAAATGGCGAAGGTTTTTGACATTCTGTTTTCACTTTGCCATTATAGGGGAATTGCGTGCAGAATAATGGGAAAAAATAGAATTATTTTTTTTCGCACAAGGCAGCAACAAAACAAAAGCAAAGACTTTCCGAACGCATTGTATGCCATCACTTGGTGCTCAGACCTCTGGGACCCCCATTGGTCCTGAGAATAAAGGGGACGCAGTGCAGGTTTAGTGCCATGTCTTCTTTACTGTTTTTCTCCACACAGAGGCAGTTCAACTACCACAGCAACAAAGCTCCATTCAAGTGACCGGGGGGGGGGCTACAGCTCCTGGCTCACGGGTGGTCAGGAGCACCGCTGTGTAGAGTAAAAGTGAAGAAGACATGGCATAAAACTGGCACTGCATCCCTTTATACTCAGGACTAGTGCAATATCCTAGCAATATGCCATCTTTGTATAAGATGTATATACCCCATTAAGATACAAGGATATTAAAAGGCTATTTCCATCTCAGACAATGGGGGCATATCGCTAAGATATGCCCCCATTGTCTTATAGATGCGGGTCCCACCTCTGGGAACCGCACCTACACAGAGAACAGAGGGGGGCCGGAGTGTGAATGGGATGGGCCACTGCTCCTATTCATTTCTATGGGGCCGATGAAAATAGCCGAGCCAGCATTCAGACATTTTTGGCGGCCCCATAGAAATGAATGGAGGGCGGCTGCGAATGCACCCTCCACAACTTTGAGGGATCCGTTCTCGGTGTAGGTGCGGGTCCCAGAGTTGGGAACTGCACCTATCAGACAGTGGGGGTATATCCTAGCGATATGACCCCATTGTCTGAGATGGGAAAACCCCTTTAATGCTGATATAAAATTACTTCCAGAGTTTGGTTGACCGCACTGATCATCACTACCCCATATTCTCTTTGGTCATCCCCAAATACCCAGGATTGTCAGCTATGGGGGAGTCAATAGAGAGTTTACTTGAAAGTAAGATCTGCCATGACTCCTTTTTTCTACTCTAAGGAAACAGGTATTAAAAAGGAACTAAACCTTTACTGAAAGCACGGAAGGTGCAGAAATGTTGCTCATTGCCCATAGCACTATGCGCCTTTGGCTTGAATCGGCTCTGAAGTGTGTGAATTATGGATCCTACATACCTTCTATGGATCTGCACACCACATGCTGGAAAAGCAGAGCAGAGACCATGTAAGTAGAAGGTTCAAAGTGCTATGAGCAGTGGTAACATGTCACCCATGTGTTGCGTCACTGGGTCAAATGACGCATGTGTGACATGTCACAGCTGCAGCCCATCATTGACTTTGGAAGTCACATGGCTCAAATCAAACCAGATGTCGACGCAGGAAGACCCAGGACCGGCAGGGCCAAGGGGGTGAGATGGAGGGTCTAAAAGAAAAGAACACCAAACGTGAACCCTTTAATGAGTTCCTTGGTGATATACGGGGATGGTTTTAGAGGTTTTTTTTCAGCAGATTGTTTTACTAACAGCCCAATGATCATGACCAATGACTGCTGGGATTGCACGTCAGATAGGATGTAATGCACCATACAATTAAAGATTCTGTGGGAGAAGAGAAATAAATCTGAACCAGGGACGTACATAAATTACAAATAGCGCACAGTAAGTTGCGGGCCTGTAAGTTGCGGATTTGCGCAAGGAAAATCCGCACCGTAGGTCATGTACATTGTATTCTATAAGAATTTGAAATTCTCATGCACACAATGCAGATTTTTAGCGCAGATTTTGACCCACAGTGCAGATTTTAAAATCCGCAGCATGTTCATTTTTTTTTTTTTCTGTCTGGATTTTCTCTATTCACTTCAATGGGGACAGTAAAATCTGCATGCGGAAAATCTGCACCAAATCCGCACCAATTGATGTGGATTGACCGCATGGATTTCCCTGCGAAAACCTGCAGATTTCAGTGCGGATTGTCCGCACATAAATCCAGATCGTGTGCATTCACCCTTAAAGCAGTGGTCACAGCCTCACATTTGAGCTCAAATTGTTAATCTCTATAACCAACCAAATTTAAAGTTAGAAGATCTCACATTTCCTAACATATGGGGTCATTTATCAAACTGGTGTAAAGTAGAACTGGCTTAGTTTGCCCATAGCAACCAATCAGATTCCACCTTTCATTTTCCAAAAGAGCTGTCAAACATGAAAGGTGGAATCTGATTGGTTGCTATGGGCAACTAAGCCAGTTCAACTTTACACCTGTTTGATAAATGACCCCAATAGAAATACATTTCTAGGGTTTGACAACACGCGCCAGACGACTTTAATTTCTTAATCTGTATATCCTAGCTTCATGAATGTCCATCTAAGGCCTATTTCAGAAGAGCGTGCCCAGTGCGGAAAACATGCTCCGTGTGGGAGCACGATTTCCCGTTATGGTCACACCTTGTTTCACAGGATCAAACAGCATTATAACGATTTATAAGGCTGTGTGTCTCTACACGTATAATTCTATAAAAGCAAGATCATGCAGAGACACACAGCATTATAAATCACTATAGTGCTGTGTGAGCCTGTGAAACAAGCAGTGTAAATAACAGAAGATCCCACATGGAACATAGTTTCTGCGCTGGACATGCTCATCTGAAAAAGCCCTTATTTTTTTGTCTGTGGGCAATACCCAAATAAACAGGCACTGCCCCACCATGATCCCCATTATCAGAGCCTGGTGGCAGAGAATAAAAACCAGAGCACTTGAAGGCTGGGGTCCGTCATTTATATCGTCTGGAGAACCCAATTGTGCATTTAGTGCTAACTTTTAACAATGGCGTCTTCATGTCGTGTCTTGTATCTTGGATAACACAGAATTGTTGTAGTAGGTGGATATTTCATGCCAGTTACCGTGAGGATCAGCTTTCTTATAGGCATTCCCGGCATCAACGAAACTTGTGGCGGAGTCATGTTTACTCTGAAGCTGCATGTGTAGTTTGGCCGCCTGGCAGAATGCATTTCCCGCAGCTATAAAACAGAGTAACAGATCACAACAGCGACAAAATATATCGTATATCTCTCCCACATCTCTCATCAGCACATTAGCAAAGGAAGGCCGACTACCCAAAACAGTCACATTTTAATTCCGAATATTCTGAAACCTGGACGTAGTATGCTGACAGTCAGGACGTTAAAGAGGACCTTTCATCAGAAAAAAGTGTGTGCAATTCTTATACTACCTTATCGGGCTGCTGCCACTGATGTCCGGGCACTTTTTTTTTTTTTCCAAAAAGACCCCCGTTCGCCCGCTGTGCTCCCAGTTTGTTTTGTCGCCTCATATGCAAATTAGGAGACTTGGTTATAGTAGGCGTTTACATTTTAGTTCTGCTGAGCGCGGTCATCTGATGCCCCCCCAATGTCTGATAGGTGCGGGTCCCACACCTATACTTAGAATAGAGCTGGCAAAGACCCGGCGGGCACACCACACAAGTGAACGGAGCTTAGCCCCGCCCAGGCCAGTTCATACAAGTCGTGACGTCACTGGGGCAGCGGTGGCAGCGAGTGCATCCAATTGCAGTGCCTCGCTCTTAGCCAGGGAGAAGGAGCTCAAGTTCTCGCGCTCGGTCCGGACGTCTACAAGCTCAAGTTTTCGCGAGAACTTGAGCTCCTTCTCCTTGGCTCAGAGCGGGGCGTTGTGATTGGATGCGCTCGATGCCAGGGAGAAGATAACCGCGCCCAGCAGAACTAAAATGTCAACGCCTACTATAACCAAGTCGCCTCATTTGCATATGAGGCGACGAAACAAACGGGGAGCACAGCGGGTGAACAGGGGGTCCTTTTGAAGAAAATAAAAAATAAAAATAAATAAAAAAGTCAGTGGCAGCAGCCCGATAAGGTAGTATAAGAATTGCACACACTTTATGATGAAAGGTCCTCTTTAAAGGGGTTCTGCAGTTTGTTTTAACTGATGATCTATCCTCTGGATAGATCATCAGCATCTGATCGGTGGGCATCAGACACCCGGGACCTCCGCCTATCAGCTGTTTGAGAAGGCAGCGGCGCTCCAGCAGCGCCGCGGCCTTCTCACCGTTTACCGCTGGCCCAGTGACGTCATGACTAGTATTCAACTAGCGTGGGTGGGGCTCTGTTCACTTGTGTGGTGTGCCCGCCGGGAATTTGCCTGCTCTGTTTTAAGTATAGGTGTGGGTCCCAGAGGTGGGACCTGCACCTATCAGACATTCGGGGGGGCATATGCCCCCAATGTCTGGAATGGGCCTACCCCTTTAATGAATGAATATTAATGTATTTGTTGATATGTGCAGAATACTGTTGATCATTATGGTTCTTTACTTGGAAGCAGGGCAGAGCGTTGGGTTGTAGTAGTCCTTTAGGACAGTAAATGTTCCCATACTGACATGTTGATCATTTCTTAGCCAGTGCTTGAAAAAAAGGGAGATGGTGGTTTCAGACACTGTCCAGGGCAGCCCCTGTTATGTACATGGCACTGGCACTGGTCTTATAGATAAAGATGGAGGAGCCTTCTCTGGGAGCTGTCGGCTCCTGAGGGCCCCTATCTCTAGCTGTGGCACTGTTCAGAAGCCAGTAGAGGAGACCGGAGGACACAGGTGCTCTCTCTGACATCTGATTGGTGGCTCAGATTGAGACAAAGGGGGAGTAGCAATTTTGCGCAACGGCTGCGGACCCATTCATTTCAATGGTAGTCGCAAATGAAGCGGCCCCGCAAAAAAGACCGAGCATGTCCTATTATTGTCCGCAATTGTGGACAAGAATAGGCATTTCTCTCATAGTGCGGGCCATGTGCGGTCTGCAAACTGCGGACCGCACACGGGCAGATATCCGTGTTTTGCGGATCCACAATTTGCGGACCACAAAACACTACAGTCGTCTGAATGAGCCCTCATTAAAAATTAGCAGCTGAAGAAAATAAGTCATTAGCTAAAAAGGAAAGACCAGTGACTGGGAGCTGAGGAGAAGTTAGACAAGGAATAAGGCACAGTCAGCAGTACATTGGGGCAAATTTACTAAGACCGCCAGTCTTAGTTTCCCCCCTCTGTGCTGCCGCTAGAAGCGTCAAATTTATGACAAAGCATGTGCCTAGTCATAAATTAGGAGCATCTGTGACAATCTGTGCGCCTGGAGTAAAAACTACGCCAGCCCCTGGGTGGTGTAGTTTTTAGCTCACATTTGCGCCCGTTTCCAAATGTTAGTGTAAGTAAATTTGCCAGGGCTGGGGTCCCAGCCCCCGCCCAACTGGCGTACAAAGCGCAAAACCAGCCGTGTGCCAAAATTGTGTCACACGGCCGGACAGAAAAGGGGACCTGTGACACTCTTTACGTCTAAAAGGTGCCGCGAGTCCATTAGTAAATGTGCCCCATTATCGCAACAGCAAAGCCAATGCAAGTCTATGAAAATTACCTCAATTCTAATGTTTATAACCAAATCTAATTTTAGGGACATACTAAAAAGAATGAAAAAAAATAAACCATTTTATTCATTTTAAAGCTATAGAAATAGGAATAATCAGTTTCCTGTATTTGATAGAGGTGGAATGAACACATATTTAACATATACAGGTGTACACTGAATTCTCTGTGCTTCATCGACAGGGAATGAACAGGATATATGTGCAGTTCAGGGATCAGCGACCTTCGGCACTCCAGACGATGTGAAACTACAACTCCCAGCAAGCACACTTACTCGGTTGTTTTTGTAACTCCCAAAGAAGTGAAAGGAGGATTCTGGGAGTTGTAACTTCAGAACAGCTGGCATGCCGGAGGCTGCTGATCCCTGGTGTAGTTTTTAGTGGAATGGACACATATTCCTCATATACAGGTGTATACTGAATTAAACACCAGGCTATTTTCTCTGGCATATAAGGAAGAGCTATCAGATGACTATCCAAAGTGTATGGCCGGCTTTTTCAACTTTTTCCAGCCATATGTTATATCTATTGAAAACAATAATACTGACCTGCTCCCTGCTGCTCTATTCCAGCTCCCCGGCTCCAGTCAATGATCTCCTGGACTGATGGTGTCATGGGCACTGCTTGAGCCAATGTCTAGCCTCAGTGGTGACCTGTCCCCAAGCAGCATGTGAACCAGAAGTGACATGCCACTTAGGGACACATCACCGCTGTGGAGAGTCATTGGCTGTAGTGGTGCAGTGACCCTGTCCGTGTGGAAGTTTACAGGCCGGAGATCAGATGATCAATGGACACAGCCAGGGAGCCAGGACAGAGTAGCAGAGAGCAGATGAATGTGATTTTTGAACAGATACACCACATTGCTGAAAAAAGTTGAAAAACAGTCCATAAAGCTGGAAAACTCCTGCTTTCACATCATGCATGGGAGACCTTTGTCTTGGAGAACTGGATTGCAGAACAAGAGCGAGGGGAAACGTTTCTACGGAAATACTTGGGCCAGAATCCTCCATTGAAGAAGATGGATGAGTATGCTGGTGGATGCCTTCAGCAAACGGTAAAGCACTTGTTGATTGATTCCCCTTTAGAGAATGACTATTGACTAATTTCTAGCCTCTCCCCACTCTACACATCCACAAAAACCCAATAGTACAGTGCATTTAGAAAATCTTCAGATTTTCAGTTTTTCACATTTTGTTATGTTGCGCTAAAAATAAAATAAATAAAAAAAAAAAAAATCACTTTTTTTTCCCATCCGTCATCCTGAACTCAATACCCCATAATGAGAAAATGAAGAATTTTAGAAACGTTAGAAAATTTATTAAAAAGAAAAATCTAAAATTTTTTATGGGCATTCAGACCTTTGCTAGGACACTTGAAATTTAGCTCTGGGGACCTCCCATTTCTCTTGATCATCTTTGAGATGTTTCTACAACTTGATTGTGGTGGACATGATTTGGAAAGACACACCCCTGTCTATGTAATTTCTCACAGCTGACAATGCATATCAGAGCAAAAGCCAAGCCATGAGGAAGAAAGAACTGCTTGTAGAGCTCAGAGACAGGACTGTGTGGAGGCACAGATCTGGAGAAGGGTACAAAAAAAATAATTCTGCTGCACTTGAAGTTCCCAAGAGCACAGTGGCCTCCATAATTCTTCAACGGAAGAAGTTCGGAACAAACAGGACTCTTCCTACAGCTGGCCACCCCACTATGCAGAGGAAAAAGATCTTGGTAAGAGAGTTGACCTAGAACCTAATGGTCACTGTGGCTGAGCTCCAAAGATTATATTTATAGATTGGGGAAACTTCCAGAAGGTCAACCATCACTGCAGCATTCTACCAATTTGGGCTTTATGCCAGAGTGGCAAGAAAGAAGCACCAGTAAGACACATGAAAGTTTGCAACAAAAAAAAAAGGAGCTAAAGGACTCTCAGACCGAGAAAGAAGATTCTCTTGTGTGATGAATAAAACCAAGATTGAAATTTTTGGTCTCAATTCTAAGTATCATGTTTGAAGGAAAGCAGGCACTGCCCAATACTATCCCTACTGGTGACAGCATCATGTTGTGGGGTGTTTTTGAGCGTCTGGGACAGGGAGAGTGATTAGAGAGTTGAGAAAAAGCTGAATGGGGCAAAGTACAGAGATATTCTAAACCTGATCCAAAGTGCATTCCAACAAGACAATGACCCTAAGCACTTAGCCAAGACAACACAGGAATGGCTTAGGGACAACTCCATGAATGTCCTTGAGTGGCACAGCCAGAGACTTGAACACAATCGAACATCTCTAGAGAGACCTGAAAATGGCTGTCCACCGACAGGCCATCCAACCTGACAGAGCTTGAAAGCATCTGCAGAGAAAAATGGCAGAAAATCCCCAAATCCAGGAGTGCAGACCTTGTGGCCATCATACACAGGAAGACTGGAGGCTGTAATCACTGCCAAAGGTGCTTTAACTAAATCCAGAGTAAAGGGTCTGAATACTTATGTCAATGCAAGATTTTTGTTTTTCTTTTCAATGCATTAGCAAAGATTTGTAACATACTGTTCCCACTTTCTCATTATGGGGCTCAGAGTGCAGAATAATGGGACAAATATAAACTTTAATTTTTGCACAAAGCTGCAAAATAACAAAATGTGAAAAAAGTGAGAGTCTAAAGACTTTCCAATTGCACTGTAGAGAATAGTAATGGATGCGATTAAGCATTTATGCATGGGCCCCAGATTACCCCCCCAACATATTTTCTGAATCGGCCCAGAAATGTTTGATGGAAGGTCTTAAGCAGCTTCTATGATTACAAAGTAGATGGACAAAGCCTTAAAAGCGCCCCACAGAGGCTGACACATACCACTCCAGTTCTTGGCCATCTTGAACATGTTGGCAGCTCTGGCATACATTTCACAAGCTTCTTCAATCTTTGTATTTCCACTATGGAAAACAGAAGAGAAAAAAAAAATAAAAAATTATTAATGGTTAACGACCATTAGTATTTCATTAGTATTGTTGTATCCATATTACCCATATCTTTTTGGCCCAAAAAATAGTCAGAAATTTATTTTTTTAATAGAATTAAAAGGGGGGTCCAATATAACAAACAGCCTCCCCATGTGCCTGGCCCCTCAGAGGGAATATACTTACCCCGCACCCTGTTTTGCTGTTCTAGTTCGACTGCTAGGAGTGTAAACCTTTCATATGGGTTTTCCTGTACAACTAAAGGGGTTAACTAGGTTTTAAAAATTCTTAGTCTATCCTTAGGACAGGCTGCACAGTTAAATATTTTTTTTTACTATACTTTTTTATTGTCTTCTGTTGCCATGTGGCTAATGGAGTTTTGCCTCTGCCCTTGGAGATAAATTGGATTACTTCCCAATTGTCTCCAGGACAGAAGACATTGTGTAAAACTGTGTATTCTCCTGTCTGTGATAATTACATTAACCCATTGTGTAAGGCAATTGTATCACAGGCAGAGGGGAGGATTTTGTGTGGGAGTGTCTGAGTGTATTGTACGGGGTTACTGGTTGTTTTACAAAACCATGTGGGTGGTACTAATGTGTAAGAATGTGTATATAAGAACAATAAACACACAGCTCTGGCTGACCACTGCTTGACCCTCAACACAGAGCTTGGTCTCGTTCTTGTGCTAGTTCGACTGCTAGGAGTGTAAACCTTTCATATGGTTTTTCCTATTCGGCTGTATGCAGCATTCATATGGTTTCCAGTTCGGGAGATTGGCTTCTTTAGTAGCTGCCTTTGCATCTGGAAAGTGAATATCTCTTAAACAGCATTTACCCCCTCTTATGCACGGGGTGCCGTTACAATAATACAATTTAAATGACAAAAATAAGTGGTCTCAAAAGGCAGGAAATGCTCAACCCCAAATGCAGTTGTGCATTTATGCTCGGAGGAGCTGCTGCAATTTGCCCACTGGCTCCTGGTACTACCCATACGGTACAGGTAGGTTTAGCATTAGGTACCATGCCACTTGAGAAACCTTGGCGTGGTGTGAGGGCTCAGGTGTGTCCTTAATATAAGGATATACTGGCTAATGTCTAATTTTTAACATCACTGTAAGGGTTAGTCAGATGTTCCTGTTCGCATCCACCACAGTAGTGCACCTAATCTTACAACTACTTATTCTATGTATTATTGTACATCCACACATTTTACCATCTGGTGTAGGATGTCTTTGTGGCACTTGTGGTCTGCTGCGGGCATCCTCTATTGTATGCATTTTTTTGCTGGGGATCGCCTATAGCAACAGACCACAGGCGCAGTATCTGCTCCCCCCAAGCATAAATGCACAACTGCATTTGGGGTTGAGAATTTCCTGCCTTTTGAGACCACTTGGAGGTGTATAAACTCCAATTTTAATGCCCCTTGATTACCATCCATAGGCAGCATTTAGGTGCACCTGTGAGGCCTGCAACATATCAGCCAGCCATGGGTGGAACTCTAAGCCTCCTCCGATTGTACGTGTGATTAGTCACACTGGAGGTAACTGGGAGCTGTGCTGGGAGTCGGACCTTACGCTGCTGTAATTTGCCCACTGGCTCCTGGTACTACCCATACGGTACAGGTAGGTTTAGCGTTAGGTCCCGTGCCACTTGAGAAACCTTGGCGTGGTGTGTGGGCCCAGGCGTGTCCTTAATATAAGGATATACTGGCTAATGTCTAATTTTTAACATCAGTGTGAGGGTTAGGCCTCTTTCACACGACCGTTTTTTTTTTCCGTTTTGCGGGCCGTTTTTTGCGGTCCGTATACGGTCCGTATACGGAACCATTCATTTCAATGGTTCCGCAAAAAAAACGGAATGTACTCCGTGTGCATTCCGTTTCCGTATTTCCGTTTTTCCGTTCCGTTTAAAGATAGAACATGTCCTATATTTGGCCGCAAATCACGTTCCGTGGCTCCATTAAAGTCTATGGGTCCGCAAAAAAACGGAATGCATACGGAAATGCATCCGTATGTCTTCCGTATCCGTTCCGTTTTTTGCGGAACCATCTATTGAAAATGTTATGCCCAGCCCAATTTTTTATATGAAATTACTGTATACTGTATTTGCCATACGGAAAAACGGAACGGAACAACGGAACGGAAACGGAACCACAACGGAAGCAAAAAACGGAACAACGGATCCGTGAAAAACGGACCGCAAAACACTGAAATGGACATACTGTCGTGTGAAAGAGGCCTTAGTCAGATGTTACTGTTTGCATCCACCACAGCAGTGCACCTAATCTTATAACTATTTATTCCATATATCATACAAACAGATTAAAGGGGTTCTTCAGGAATTAAGAAATTGAAAATACCTAAATATTACTTCATTATAAATATATTCAAAATACCTTACATTAGTTATAATGGCTCGTTTTGTCTGTGTAGCAATCATTAGAAGAAATAAAATGGCCGCCATCCTATACACACATAGCTTGTCCTAATCACACAGCAGGACAAGTTACTTCACAACACTGAGGTAAAGAGCTGCCTCATCCTCCTCTCTGCTTGTCAGGGATTATAGATCTGAACACAGATTATAAAATCTTTAGCTGAATCTCTGTTAGAATTGCAGTCTCCATTACCACAGCCCCACATTACCAGAGTCTGTCCTCTCTGTACTTCATGTCTCCTGATCAACTCCACTCCCACAAAGATTCAGCTAAATATCATATTAAACTGTATTCAGGATGATGATCCATGACAAGCAGAGCAGAGAGCAGGATGAGGCAGCTCTTTACCTCAGTGTTGTGAAGTAACTTGTCCTCCTGTGTGATTAGGACAGGTTTTGTGTGTGCTAATAGGACGGCGGCCATTTTTTTCTCTCCTAATCATTGCTCCCTAGACAAAAGGAGCCATTATAACTAGAGACTAGCGAATTTCAGGTTATGAAATTAGTTCACACTTTGTTTACTGGTAAAAGGTGAATTGCGTAATGGATTCAGTTACCACGGACCATAACGCAATTCTATGATGGAATGCATGAATGCCTTTAGAGGCATTCCGTTATTCATTCCATCATAATAGGAGTGTATGGGCTGCAAAACGGATCCGTCCTGTTTCCGTTATGCAGGCGAGTCCGTTTTGCAGCCCAAAGACTCGGATGCGGACCCATTCACTTCAATGGGGCCGCAAAAGATCCGTTCCGTGGCCCCGCTAAAAAAATATAACATGTCCTATTCTTGTCCTGCGGACAAGAATAGGCATTTATATTAAAGGTTGTCCGTGCTGTTCCGCAAATTGCGGAACGTGCACGGACGCCATCCGTGTTTTGTGGATCCGCGATTTGTGGACCGCAAAACACACCCTGGTCGTGTGCATGAGGCCTTAAGCTGTAGAAATCCCTGTGGCCCTCTCCTGCTTGTGACTACACCCCCAGGCCACCCCTCTGAGACATCCTGCGGTGGTAATCTAATAATAAAAGATCATCAACTTGATGTTCACCAGAAGTAAATTCCCCAGACTCTGTGTGATAAGGGACAGGTGGAGCACAAAGAAAGCCAGAACAGACTCCTGACCTCAATCTCCTACATCAAATCAGCAGCTTGTACGTCCTGAAGTCTGGATTACCAAGTATAAACTTCAATAATGATGGGTTGTGTGCCCCTAGACAGACCTGACGTCCCCAGTGTCACCGCTGTAGTCTTCAGGCTGGAAGGGAGGACTGGAAATGTGTTTGCAAAGTCATATTCACACATCAGAAATGCTCCAAATCTCCCCCCTCGCCCCATTTTATGTGATGTCCAAGAAGTCGAGGGATGGTTGGTGCTTTTATTAAAAAATGATGCATGTGGTTAGGTTAAAGGGGTTGTCCGAGTTATGAAAAATATATATATATAGCCCTGTAAATCTGATGGTCAGCAATATATAACTAAGCTAAGCAAGTTTTTGGCAAGAAAAACTATATTTCCTCATTTCCCTGGTTCTCTTCTGGCCCTATGTTTAACTGCAATAACAACACTCTCTGCCCCTCCCCCTGCTCTGCAAAGGGAGTGGCTACAACAGCTGCCCTGAGTGACATGTCTGCCTGGTGGGAAACTCTGCAGTATGTTGCACGTGTAGGACTACAAGTCCCAGCTGTATAATGACACTGCTAATACACACAGGATCCTGTTCTTGTGCAATGCTCTACAGAACTCCTCTGTCAGCTCCTGTGCCCAGCATTTGTCTATTCACTGCCTGCAGCTACTCAGTAAAGCCTTTAGTTATGAGTCTGTGCAGCTGAAGGGGTTAAGAATCAAGGGAGAGAGCAGACAACAGTAGACAGCAGTGAAGGGGGGCGTTGTGTACAGACTCACATCTGATCTCTCAGGCTTCTGCACGAAACATCATCAGAACAGGGAGAGAGGCTGACATCACAGGTCATGTGACCCTCAGTGAAATCTGAGAAAGGAGCAACTACAGATGCAGTAAGTGCATGGTAAAGCCGTTACATTTGCCTAGTTAGAAACATACAAAGAACAAAATAATAACTCACCCCTTTAAGTGTTCACATACAAGATAAAGATCAGACGCCATGTACAAGCGTGGAGTAAGGTAATATAATCCTAAAATAATCACGCCGCACCACGCGGTCCGCAAGGGACAATCTCCACGGCAAGCATCACACCCAATTTCTCAAAGTATAATCACTAAGCGGGAGATTCATCACGTGGGGAATTTCTTTTAGTCAGTTTTGCAGGAGTCCGCACTGTCTGCAAACTTAGCAAATGTTGCACGTGTGAACATTTGACAAATTTGGCGCATCTTTAGCGCTAATATTTCTGTTTGGAGAGGTTACTCCACTTTCTACTCCAGCCCTTTTACTGGAGGAAGGCTGGGACAATTTTGCCAGCTTTTAAACAAGTCTCAGTTGATAAATCTGGCTTAAAGGGGTTGTCTGAATTTTAATATTGATGACCTATTTTCAGAAGACTTGGCCCCCCGCCAGTTCAATAGCAGCAGTGAACAGGTGTAATTATACCCAAGCCATACCATTCACTTCCTATACACTCAAACAGGAGGGAGCTGTCCCATAGAAGTGGATGCGACACCATTGCTGTAATTGCATCTGCTCACTGGCCACTGCTGCGGTTGCGATGGTAAGCAGGTAAACGATGAAGGGAAAGCAGCACAAGCGCTGCTTTCTCTTCAACCAGCTGGGAGTCGGACCCCCATCGATCTGATATTGATAACATATCATAAGGATATGTCATCAATATATATATTTTTTTAAAGTGAACAACCCCTTCAAATCATCTCGACAGGCTAAGGTCTCATGCACAGGATCGTATTTTCCATCTGTGCACTATCCGCATTTTTTTTCCCCCGACAGCTCATGGACCCATTCATGTATTTTCTATATATCTGTATGGCTGTTCCACAAAACATAAGACACGTCCTAATCTGGTCCACGTTGCAGACGAGCATAGTCCTTTCTATTGATAGGAGTGAGAAAAATGAGGAGTGCACATGGAAGGTATCCATATTTTGCCGATCTGTCTTTTGCAGACGGATTATGTGCAAGAGGCCTAACTATGTCCACCTTCCATCCACTTTTCAAAACTGCAGTGATGTTGCTAAATTTTTTGGGTCAATAAACCTAAAAAGTTGCAACACCCTATTTTTACCCCCTAAATGTTTGGTGCAATTAAAGGGGTTCTCCCTTTTTACTATATTGATAACCTATTAATATCAGATTGGTGGGGATGTGACCCCCGATACCCCTGCCAATTAGCTGTATGAAGAAAATGCAGCACTCCTGCGAGCGCCGTGTTCAATGCACTGGTTACCTGCTCGGCGGTGACACAGCAGCAGCGATCAGTGTAATAGCTCCAGGGGGCCAAGGTGCTTTAATCACACTGCTCGCCACTGCAATGTCAATGGCGAATAGGTAATCAGTGTAGAGAAAGCTTGAGCACTGCGGTCTCTTCATGCAGCAGTCCGGCGGGGGTGCCACGAGTCGGATCCCCGCCAATCTGATATTGATGACCTATCCTGAGGGTGGGTCATCAATATGGGAAAAGCTCAAAACCTCTTTAACTTTAAGGCCACATGCACACAGTGTATATTAGGCTAGGGCTACACAACGACATTTTGTTGCACCAATGTCGCGGTACAATTTTTATTATAGTCTATGGTGTCGCACTGCGACATACTGCGACACGACAATAGCAAAAAATCCATCCAAGATGGATTTTTCTACTACTGTAGCATGGCAGTATGTCACATGTCACACTGCAACACCATAGACTATCAATATAAAAATTGTTGCGTGACATTGGTGCGACACATGCTGCAGTGTACCTGTGCTCTGTGTGCGCCGCGGGACACATGCTGCAGTGTACCTGTGCTCTGTGTGCGCCGCGGGACACATGCTGCAGTGTACCTGTGCTCTGTGTGCGCCGCGGGACACATGCTGCAGTGTACCTGTGCTCTGTGTGCGCCGCGGGACACATGCTGCAGTGTACCTGTGCTCTGTGTGCGCCGCGGGACACATGCTGCAGTGTACCTGTGCTCTGTGTGCGCCGCGGGACACATGCTGCAGTGTACCTGTGCTCTGTGTGCGCCGCGGGACACATGCTGCAGTGTACCTGTGCTCTGTGTGCGCCGCGGGACACATGCTGCAGTGTACCTGTGCTCTGTGTGCGCCGCGGGACACATGCTGCAGTGTACCTGTGCTCTGTGTGCGCCGCGGGACACATGCTGCAGTGTACCTGTGCTCTGTGTGCGCCGCGGGACACATGCTGCAGTGTACCTGTGCTCTGTGTGCGCCGCGGGACACATGCTGCAGTGTACCTGTGCTCTGTGTGCGCCGCGGGACACATGCTGCAGTGTACCTGTGCTCTGTGTGCGCCGCGGGACACATGCTGCAGTGTACCTGTGCTCTGTGTGCGCCGCGGGACACATGCTGCAGTGTACCTGTGCTCTGTGTGCGCCGCGCGACACATGCTGCAGTGTACCTGTGCTCTGTGTGCGCCGCGCGACACATGCTGCAGTGTACCTGTGCTCTGTGTGCGCCGCGCGACACATGCTGCAGTGTACCTGTGCTCTGTGTGCGCCGCGCGACACATGCTGCAGTGTACCTGTGCTCTGTGTGCCGCGCGACACATGCTGCAGTGTACCTGTGCTCTGTGTGCCGCGCGACACATGCTGCAGTGTACCTGTGCTCTGTGTGCCGCGCGACACATGCTGCAGTGTACCTGTGCTCTGTGTGCCGCGCGACACATGCTGCAGTGTACCTGTGCTCTGTGTGCCGCGCGACACATGCTGCAGTGTACCTGTGCTCTGTGTGCCGCGCGACACATGCTGCAGTGTACCTGTGCTCTGTGTGCCGCGCGACACATGCTGCACTGTACCTGTGCTCTGTGTGCCGCGCGACACATGCTGCACTGTACCTGTGCTCTGTGTGCCGCGCGACACATGCTGCACTGTACCTGTGCTCTGTGTGCCGCGCGACACATGCTGCACTGTACCTGTGCTCTGTGTGCCGCGCGACACATGCTGCACTGTACCTGTGCTCTGTGTGCCGCGCGACACATGCTGCACTGTACCTGTGCTCTGTGTGCCGCGCGACACATGCTGCACTGTACCTGTGCTCTGTGTGCCGCGCGACACATGCTGCACTGTACCTGTGCTCTGTGTGCCGCGCGACACATGCTGCACTGTACCTGTGCTCTGTGTGCCGCGCGACACATGCTGCACTGTACCTGTGCTCTGTGTGCCGCGCGACACATGCTGCACTGTACCTGTGCTCTGTGTGCCGCGCGACACATGCTGCACTGTACCTGTGCTCTGTGTGCCGCGCGACACATGCTGCACTGTACCTGTGCTCTGTGTGCCGCGCGACACATGCTGCACTGTACCTGTGCTCTGTGCGCCACGCGACACATGCTGCACTGTACCTGTGCTCTGTGCGCCGCGCGACACATGCTGCACTGTACCTGTGCTCTGTGCGCCGCGCGACACATGCTGCACTGTACCTGTGCTCTGTGCGCCGCGCGACACATGCTGCACTGTACCTGTGCTCTGTGTGCCACGCGACACATGTCGTCGTGTAGCCCTAGCCTTTTGCGTGGATTGCCGTCTGGAAAATCTGCAGAGCAACACAGTACCAGCTGAGTAGAGGAGATTTTCCAAATACCACCTTAACCTGCAGAAAATGACCTGTGGTGTGGATTTTGAAATCCGTAGCATTTCAATTGTTTGTGCACAATGCAAATGTTGAGATCTGGGCCAAATCCACATGAAAATCCGTCACCAAACCTGCAAGTAACATATGCGGATGTTGGTGCAGAAAACGCTGCAAAATCCTCATGAAAATGTACATAAACTATACCGCCACATGCATGTACCCTCAGGCTACGGAGAATACAGAGAACATTTTCCCCTGCGGATCCATGAACCTCATGCGGCTGTTGCCACTGAAATAGACGTGGATTTCACCCTCTGCACTACAAAGTGTGAAATCCACGGTGGCGACTAAATTGCGATTCTGCAGATTTCAAATCCACAGCGAAGATCAATTCACTGTGAAAATTTTATACACCATGAGGGGGGTAGATTTATCAAAAATGGTGCCAAGGAAAACTGGCTTAGTTACCCATAGCAACCAATCAGATTCCACCTTTCATTTGGAATCTGATTGGTTGCTACGGGCAACTAAGCCAGTTTTCTATTTTCGATAAATCTCCCCCCGTGTGTTTTCCTAAAATCTCTTCCCCCTTGCTGGTGCTGTACAATGCGGCCATGCATGCCCTAAGGGTACAGGACAGACCCTTCTTTGCCGTGGATTTGCAGTGCAAGGGCTTTTGCAGACGGCCGTTACCCAGCGATATGAGGGCACCAGCCGTGCTTCCGTGGGGTTTCTCCCCGCGGCTCCGCACCGCAAAAAAAAAAAAAAAAAAGAACTTAGAACAATTTTTTTTCGGTGCGGACGGATCACTGACCCATTCAAGATGAATAGGTCTGGATCCATCTGTGGAATTCGCACAGATGTTGCACGTGCATTCGGGACCGTCTGCATGAGCCCTTAGGGAGGGTTTACATAATTTATTTTATTTTTTTTTTTTTTTTAATCTATCCATTTATTTAATTTTTTTTATCCATTGCATGCAGGACTCGCCCCCCCCCCCCCCATCTAAAAAAACAGAAATGGCATCTGTATTTTTACAGGATCTATTTTTTTTTCTGTTCTGACGGATCAGAAGAACGGAAAAATAATGGTGAAGTGAACTCTCCCTAAACGGTCCTGCAGTGCAGATCTTAGACCAGGCATGGCCAACCTGTGGCTCTCCAGCTGTTGTAAAACTACAACTCCCACCATGCCCTGCTGTAGGCTGATAGCTATAAGGCAGTCTTGGCATGCTGGGAGTTGTCGTTTTGCAACAGCTGGAGAGCCACAGGTTGGCCATCCCTGGACTAGATCCTCATAGGGTTCATTTATGCTACGGATATCCATCACTGATTACAGTCTTTGCAATGCATGGGGTGAAAAATGCACCAAATCCAACACGTGCGGATTCTGCGGAAACACAGCAATATACTGTGAATAGCGGCCATTCAGGTCGCCAGAGGGGATGTTAGCGGCCCTTTTCTCATACGGGGGTTGCAAAAGGGCACCCACCCCTTTGATGTCCATATTCCCTGATGGGGAACCAGGTTGTCCTGATCATTCTTCTTCACTTCACCCATTCTGACTACATTTTCAGTCTCCCTCGAAAATGATAAATTCTGATTGTTTAGGAGGTCACTGGTTCTTCATTCCCAAACAAACAGTATGCCAATCATAATGAGTGTGCCCACCTTGGAGCTCCGCTAGCCTGAAACTGATGGAGTGCAAGATACCTCGGGACGGTGGGCTGTTTACATTGAGGAGACCCTGCACGTGTATGGAGACCTATTTTCAGGCAGCGCCCCATGGGAAGGAAACAAACCCCTTGATGAGGTGCCTCAGACATGGCTTGAGGGGTGCTGGCCCTCACTGAAGGGTATGAAGCAGTTTAGCAGACAGGAGCTTACATGGTACAGGAGAGTCATTTGTGATCAACACTAATGTATCAACAGACCCGTCATGATGAGGTCTCCTGCAGTCATCTGATCCCACCGGGGGAACCTCAACGTTAAAGAGGATCTCCTACCATAATTGATGGACTATTGGGTTACAATCACTGACAAAAGGAGTGCCCAAGAGAGTTGGCTGCACATTTATAGTCTCTCTCCAATAGAGTCTATGGATGTGACACCCATTTTAAAAAGGAAGGACATCTAGGTCCAGCCCTGACAGAGGAACCTCCTTATGCTGCTACCTTGAGGACCAACCTAGAAGATGTCAACCTATATAAAGACTTGTTCACACGCTGCGATTCTACCATCTATGAGTTAGTGACCATCACGATATGGGTGATCCATCAGACTCCTGGTGACATCATTCATTATATACAGATCTGTATACTGGTGACATCATTCATTCATTATATATATATATATATATATATATATATATATATATATATACACACAGATCTGTATACTGGTGACATCATTCATTATATACAGATCTGATCTGTATACTGATGACATCATTCATTATATACATATCTGTATACTGGTGACATCATTCATTATATACATATCTGTATACTGATGACATCATTCATTATATACATATCTGTATACTGGTGACATCATTCATTATATACATATCTGTATACTGGTGACATCATTCATTATATACATATCTGTATACTGGTGACATCATTCATTATATACATATCTGTATACTGGTGACATCATTCATTATATACATATCTGTATACTGGTGACATCATTCATTATATACATATCTGTATACTGGTGACATCATTCATTATATACATATCTGTATACTGATGACATCATTCATTATATATATCTGTATACTGGTGACATTTCTCTGCAGGGACTGGTCACAGTCCTCCAGGGTCAGCTCTGACTCAGCATCCCAGATCCCGGCCGGGGAAACACCTCTCCCTCCCCCATGACGCCAGCCAGCACCCCCACCTCCTCCCTACACTTACCCGAAGAGACCCCTCAGGAAGGAATGCGAGGACTTCACCCTCTTCTCGGCCTCGGCCATCAGCTGCACGGCTTCTCGCTCTTTCCCGGAGGTGTCCATGTCTGTTCCCTGGGAATCTCCGCGAACCTCACAACCTGCCGCTGAGCCCGACCTGTCTCCTGCACCAGCGCCCGACACTGACCCGTGTTCTGTCAGATTCCTATACCTGGCAGAATGGGAGATGCTAGAGTGGAGTTGTTAGAAGGAGGTATATGACGTCATTGGTCACATGCTCCTTCATGGTCACATGACCAAATGTGGGAAGTGCTGAAGAACCCCGACTGCAGATGTTTGTGGAAGGAGGAGGGGCTGTGTGCCGGTGGGAGGATGTGGTGGGGTCTTGGAGTCCGCAGAGCTGCACGGGAGCGGGTGAGGGGCGGCATATGGAGCTCATATAGGAGGGGGAGCACTCGGGGGCAGTGGGGTTCAAGTGGAGTGGAATCAACTCCATTCTAGCTGATTCTATAGTGAACAGCTTATACTACTGACTCCAGGATGAGGACCCCCTCCTAACTTTCCCATTCTACTATATTACTGACTCCAGGAGGAGGACCCCCTTCTAACATTCCCATTCTACTATATTACTGACTCCAGGAGGAGGACCCCCTCCTAACATTCCCATTCTACTATATTACTGACTATAGAGGAGGACCCCCTTCTACTATATTACTGACTCCAGGAGGAGGACCCCCTTCTAACATTCCCATTCTACTATATTACTGCCTCCAGGAGGAGGACCCCCTTCTAACATTCCCATTCTATTATATTACTGACTCCAGGAGGAGGACCCCCTCCTAACATTCCCATTCTATTATATTACAGACTCCAGGAGGAGGACCCTCTTCTAACATTCCCATTCTACTATATTACTGACTCGAGGAGGAGGACCTCCTAACATTCCCATTCTACTATATTACTGATTCCAGGAGGAGGACCTCCTTCTAACATTCCCATTCTACTATATTACTGACTATAGAGGAGGAGGACTCCCTTCTACTATATTACTGACTCCAGGAGGAGGACCCCCTTCTAACATTCCCATTCTACTATATTACTGACTCCAGGAGGAGGACCCCCTTCTAACATTCCCATTCTACTATATTACCGACTCCAGGAGGAGGACCCCTTCTAACATTCCCATTCTACTATATTACCGACTCCAGGAGGAGGACCCCTTCTAACATTCCCATTCTACTATATTACTGATTCCAGGAGGAGGACCTCCTTCTAACATTCCCATTCTAATATATTACTGACTCCAGGAGGAGGACCCCCTTCTAACATTCCCATTCTACTATATTACTGACTCCAGGAGGAGGACCCCCTTCAAACATTCCCATTCTACTATATTACTGACTCCAGGAGGAGGACCCCCCTTCTAACATTCCCATTCTACTATATTACTGACTTCAGGAGGAGGACTCCCTTCTAACATTCCCATTGTACTATATTACTGACTCCAGGAGGAGGACTCCCTTCTAACATTCCCATTCTACTATATTACTGACTCCAGGAGGAGGACTCCCTTCTAACATTCCAATTGTACTATATTACTGACTCCAGGAGGAGGACCCCCTTCTAACATTCCCATTCTACTATATTACTGACTTCAGGAGGAGGACCCCCTTCTAACATTCCCATTCTATTATATTATTGACTCCAGGAGGAGGACCCCCTTCTAACATTCCCATACTATTATATTATTGACTCCAGGAGGAGGACCCCCCTTCTAACATTACAATTGTACTATATTACCTACTCCAGGAGGAGGACCCCCTTCTAACATACCCATTCTACTATATTACTGACTCCAGGAGGAGGACCCCCTTCTAACATTCCCATTCTATTATTGACTCCAGGAGGAGGACCCCCTTCTAACATTCCCATTATATTATTGACTCCAGGAGGAGGACCCCCTTCTAACATTCCCATTGTACTATATTACTGACTCCAGAAGGAGGACCCCCTTCTAACATTCCCATTCTATTATTGACTCCAGGAGGAGGACCCCCTTCTAACATTCCCATTATATTATTGACTCCAGGAGGAGGACCCCCTTCTAACATTCCCATTGTACTATACTACTCACTCCAGGAGGAGGACCCACTTCTAACATTCCCATTCTACTATATTACTGACTCCAGAAGGAGGACCTAGGGTTGGGCGATATACCGGTATCACGATATACCACGGTATAAAAAAAATGGCGATATCGCAGTTTCCTAAATACCGCAGTATTTTGTGACGTCATCAACGCAGTCAGCGCACATTGTGCGCTGACCGCTTCTAAACGTGCGTCCGCCCCTGCACCTTGCATAGCGCTGAGTAACATTATTTCCTTTCGTCCTGGCCTGGCTCCTTCTTGCTCCGCCTCCCTTAGTCAAGTCTCCACGAGACTTATAAAATTATAAACTTACTACTTCCCGCAGCGGCCGCCCCGGCTCTCCCTCCTCCTTGCTCCCATATTCAAATCTCTGCCCACCGGCATCTGATGTCAGAATCGGAGCACACAAGCGAGGCAGCCGCGGGAAAGGTATATCGCAAAGTATTACTGCATGTATGGTGGCCTGTGGCCACAAGACCTTATTATAACGCTCCTTGTGGCCCCCCATACAGTGTAACGCCTCCTTGTGGCCCCCCATACAGTGTAACACCTCCTTGTGGCCCCCCATACAGTGTAACGCCTCCTTGTGGCCCCCCATACAGTGTAACGCCTCCTTGTGGCCCCCCATACAGTGTAACACCTCCTTGTGGCCCCCCATACAGTGTAACACCTCCTTGTGGCCCCCCATACAGTGTAACACCTCCTTCTGCCCCCCCATACAGTGTAACACCTCCTTGTGGCCCCCCTATACAGTGTAACGTCTCCTAGTGGCCCCCCATACAGTGTAATGCCTCCTAGTGGCCCCTCGTACAGTGTAACGCCTCCTAGTGCCCCCCCATACAGTGTAACTCCTCCTTGTGGCCCCCCATACAGTGTAACGTCTCCTTGTGGCCCCCCATACAGTGTAACGTCTCTTTGTGGCCCCCCATACAGTGTTACGTCTCCTTGTGGCCCCCCATACAGTGTAACGTCTCCTTGTGGCTGCCCCCATACAGTATAACGTTTCCTTGTGGCTGCCCCCATACAGTATAACGTCTCCTTGTGGCCCCCATACAGTATAACGTATCCTTGTGGCCCCCGATACAGTGTAACGTCTCCTTGTGGCCCCCATACAGTGTAACGTCTCCTTGTGGCCCCCCCATACATTATAACGTCTCCTTGTGGCCCCCCATACAGTATTCCGTCTCCTTGTGTTTTTTTTTCTTTTAAACAGGTATTTATCGCTATATATATCGTTATTGCGATACATTTTTTAATATCGTTATCGTCTGAATATTTTTGATATCGTCCAACCCTAGGAGGACCCACTTCTAACATTCCCATTCTACTATATTACTGACTCCAGGAGGAGGACCCCCTTCTAACATTCCCATTCTACTATATTACTGACTCCAGGAGGAGGACCCCCTTCTAACATTCCCATTCTACTATATTATTGACTCAAGGAGGAGGACCCCCTTCTAACATTCCCATTCTATTATGTTTTTGACTCCAGGAGGAGGACCCCCCTTCTAACATTCCCATTCTACTATATTACTGACTCCAGGAGGAGGACCCCCTTCTAACATTCCCATTGTACTATATTACTGACTCCAGGAGGAGGACCCCCTTCTAACATTCCCATTCTACTATATTACCTACTCCAGGAGGAGGACCCCCTTCTAACATTCCCATTCTACTATATTACTGACTCCAGGAGGAGGACCCCCTTCTAACATTCCCATTCTACTATATTACTGACTCCAGGAGGAGGACCCCCTTCTAACATTCCCATTCTACTATATTACCTACTCCATGAGGAGGACCCCCTTCTAACATTCCCATTCTACTATATTACCTGCTCTAGGAGGAGGACCCCCTTCTAACATTCCCATTCTACTATATTACTGACTCCAGGGGGAGGATCTCCTTCTAACAACTCCATTCTAGTCTCAACCCTGGCAGAATGCTATACCCGGAAGTGACGCGGCCGCACCGGAATCAGCTGGAGGAGGGTGTGTGTGGATCTGCACAAGCGCAGATCCACTGGGTTCGTAATAATGATTGCGCCGCCGCGGGAGAAGCACCTACTTAATTTGTAATCCAATTGATGATGGTATGCCTCAAAGCTACTTGAACAACATGTCCATTCAGAACTGTCCTCCCACCTCTCCTCCTGCTCCCTCTTTGACCGCCTACAATCTGGCTTCCGACCCCACCACTCGACCGAGACTGCCCTTACCAAAGTCACCAAGGACCTATTGACAGCCAAAACCAAGAAAAAATACTCTGTCCTCCTTCTCCTTGACCTGTCCTCTGCCTTCAACACTGTTGACTAGAGTTGAGCGGACACCTGGATGTTCGGGTTCGAGAAGTTCGGCCGAACTTCCCGAAAATGTTCGGGTTCGGGATCCGAACCCGATCTGAACTTCGTCCCGAACCCGAACCCGAACCCCATTGAAGTCAATGGGGACCCGAACTTTTCGGCACTAAAAAGGCTGTAAAACAGCCCAGGAAAGGGCTAGAGGGCTGCAAAAGGCAGCAACATGTAGGTAAATCCCCTGCAAACAAATGTGGATAGGGAAATGAATTAAAATAAAAATTAAAAAAATAAAAATTAACCAAAATCAATTGGAGAGAGGTCCCATAGCAGAGAATCTGGCTTCACGTCACCCACCACTGGAACAGTCCATTCTCAGATATTTAGGCCCCGGCACCCAGGCAGAGGAGAGAGGTCCCGTAACAGAGAATCTGGCTTCATGTCAGCAGAGAATCAGTCTGCATGTCATAGCAGAGAATGAGGCTTCACGTCAGCCACCACTGCAACAGTCCATTTTCATAAATTTAGGCCCAGCACCCAGGCAGAGGAGAGAGGTCCCGTAACAGACAATCTGGCTTCATGTCAGCAGAGAATCAGTCTTCATATCATAGCAGAGAATCAGGCTTCACGTCACCTACCACTGTAAGAGTCCATTTTCATAAATTTAGGCCCAGCACCCAGGCAGAGGAGAGAGGTCCCGTAACAGAGGATCTGGCTTCATGTCAGCAGAGAATCAGTCTGCATGTCATAGCAGAGAATCAGGCTTCACGTCAGCCACCAATGCAACAGTCCATTGTCAGATATTTAGGCCCAGCACCCAGGCAGAGGAGAGAGGTCCCGTAACAGAGAATCTGTCTTCATGTCAGCAGAGAATCAGTCTGCATGTCATAGCAGAAAATCAGGCTTCACGTCACCCAGCACTGTAAGAGTCCATTTTCATAAATTTAGGCCCAGCACCCAGGCAGAGGAGAGAGGTCCCGTAACAGACAATCTGGCTTCATGTCAGCAGAGAATCAGTCTTCATGTCATAGCAGAGAATCAGTCTTCATGTCATAGCAGAGAATCAGGCTTCACGTCACCCACCACTGTAAGAGTCCATTTTCATAAATTTAGGCCCAGCACCCAGGCAGAGGAGAGAGGTCCCGTAACAGAGAATCTGGCTTCATGTCAGCAGAGAATCAGTCTTCATATCATAGCAGAGAATCAGGCTTCACGTCACCCACCACTGTAAGAGTCCATTTTCATAAATTTAGGCCCAGCACCCAGGCAGAGGAGAGAGGTCCCGTAACAGACAATCTGGCTTCATGTCAGCAGAGAATCAGTCTTCATATCATAGCAGAGAATCAGGCTTCACGTCACCCACCACTGTAAGAGTCCATTTTCATAAATTTAGGCCCAGCACCCAGGCAGAGGAGAGAGGTCCCGTAACAGACAATCTGGCTTCATGTCAGCAGAGAATTAGTCTGCATGTCATAGCAGAGAATGAGGCTTCACGTCAGCCACCACTGCAACAGTCCATTGGCATATATTTAGGCCCAGCACACAGGCAGAGGAGAGAGGTCCCGTAACAGAGGATCTGGCTTCATGTCAGCAGAGAATCAGTCTGCATGTCATAGCAGAAAATCAGGCTTCACGTCAGCCACCACTGCAACAGTCCATTGTCATAAATTTAGGCCCAGCACCCAGGCAGAGGAGAGAGGTCCCGTAACAGACAATCTGGCTTCATGTCAGCAGAGAATCAGTCTTCATATCATAGCAGAGAATCAGGCTTCACGTCACCCACCACTGTAAGAGTCCATTTTCATAAATTTAGGCCCAGCACCCAGGCAGAGGAGAAAGGTCCCGTAACAGACAATCTGGCTTCATGTCAGCAGAGAATCAGTCTGCATGTCATAGCAGAGAATGAGGCTTCACGTCAGCCACCACTGCAACAGTCCATTGGCATATATTTAGGCCCAGCACACAGGCAGAGGAGAGAGGTCCCGTAACAGAGGATCTGGCTTCATGTCAGCAGAGAATCAGTCTGCATGTCATAGCAGAAAATCAGGCTTCACGTCAGCCACCACTGCAACAGTCCATTGTCAGATATTTAGGCCCAGCACCCAGGCAGAGGAGAGAGGTCCCGTAACAGAGGATCTGGCTTCATGTCAGCAGAGAATCAGTCTGCATGTCATAGCAGAGAATCAGGCTTCACGTCACCCAACATTGGAACAGTCCATTGGCATATATTTAGGACCCGGCACCCAGACAGAGGAGAGGTTCATTCAACTTTGGGTAGCCTCGCAATATAATGGTAAAATGAAAATAAAAATAAGATTGAATGAGGAAGTGCCCTGGAGTCCAATAATATATGGTTATGGGGAGGTAGTTAATGTCTAATCTGGACAAGGGACGGACAGGTCCTGTGGGATCCATGCCTGGTTCATTTTTATGAACGTCAGCTTGTCCACATTGGCTGTAGACAGGCGGCTGCGTTTGTCTGTAATGACGCCCCCTGCCGTGCTGAATACACGTTCAGACAAAACGCTGGCTGCCGGGCAGGCCAGCACCTCCAAGGCATAAAAGGCTAGCTCTGGCCACGTGGACAATTTAGAGACCCAGAAGTTGAATGGGGCCGAACCATCAGTCAGTACGTGGAGGGGTGTGCACACGTACTGTTCCACCATGTTAGTGAAATGTTGCCTCCTGCTAACACGTTGCGTATCAGGTGGTGGTGCAGTTAGCTGTGGCGTGTTGACAAAAGTTTTCCACATCTCTGCCATGCTAACCCTGCCCTCAGAGGAGCTGGCCGTGACACAGCTGCCTTGGCGACCTCTTGCTCCTCCTCTGCCTTGGCCTTGGGCTTCCACTTGTTCCCCTGTGACATTTGGGAATGCTCTCAGTAGCGCGTCTACCAACGTGCGCTTGTACTCGCGCATCTTCCTATCACGCTCCAGTGCAGGAAGTAAGGTGGGCACATTGTCTTTGTAGCGTGGATCCAGCAGGGTGGCAACCCAGTAGTCCGCACAGGTTAAAATGTGGGCAACTCTGCTGTCGTTGCACAGGCACTGCAGCATGTAGTCGCTCATGTGTGCCAGGCTGCCCAGGGGTAAGGACAAGCTGTCCTCTGTGGGAGGCGTATCGTCATCGTCCTGCCTTTCCCCCCAGCCACGCACCAGTGATGGACCCGAGCTGCGTTGGGTGCCACCCCGCTGTGACCATGCTTCATCCTCATCCTCCTCCACCTCCTCCTCATCCTCGTCCTCCAGTAGTGGGCCCTGGCTGGCCACATTTGTACCTGGCCTCTGCTGTTGCCAAAAACCTCCCTCTGAGTCACTTCGAAGAGACTGGCCTGAAAGTGCTAAAAATGACCCCTCTTCCTCCTCCTCCTCCTCCTCCTCCTCCTCCTGGGCCACCTCCTCTTCCATCATCGCCCTAAGTGTTTTCTCAAGGAAACATAGAAGTGGTATTGTAACGCTGATAACGGCGTCATCGCCACTGGCCATGTTGGTGGAGTACTCGAAACAGCGCAACAGGGCACACAGGTCTCGCATGGAGGCCCAGTCATTGGTGGTGAAGTGGTGCTGTTCTGTAGTGCGACTGACCCGTGCGTGCTGCAGCTGAAACTCCACTATGGCCTGCTGCTGCTCGCACAGTCTGTCCAGCATGTGCAAGGTGGAGTTCCACCTGGTGGGCGCGTCGCATATGAGGCGGTGAGCGGGAAGGCCGAAGTTACGCTGTAGCGCAGACAGGCGAGCAGCAGCAGGATGTGAACGCCGGAAGCGCGAACAGACGGCCCGCGTTTTATGCAGCAGCTCTGACATGTCGGGGTAGTTGTGAATGAACTTCTGCACCACCAAATTCAGCACATGCACCAAGCAAGGGATGTGCGTCAAATTGGCTAGTCCCAGAGCTGCAACGAGATTTCGCCCATTATCACACACCACCAGGCCGGGCTTGAGGCTCACCGGCAGCAACCACTCGTCGGTCTGTTGTTCTATACCCCGCCACAACTCCTATGCGGTGTGGGGCCTGTCCCCCAAACATATGAGTTTCAGAATGGCCTGCTGACGTTTACCCCGGGCTGTGCTGAAGTTGGTGGTGAAGGTGTGTGGCTGACTGGATGAGCAGGTGGAAGAAGAGGAGGAGGAAGCCGAGAAGGAGGAGGTGGCAACAGGAGGCAAAGAATGTTGCCCTGCGATCCTTGGCGGCGGAAGGACGTGCGCCAAACAGCTCTCCGCCTGGGGCCCAGCTGCCACTACATTTACCCAGTGTGCAGTTAGGGAGATATAGCGTCCCTGGCCGTGCTTACTGGTCCACGTATCTGTGGTTAGGTGGACCTTGCTACAGATGGCGTTGCGCAGTGCACACTTGATTTTATCGGATACTTGGTTGTGCAGGGAAGGCACGGCTCTCTTGGAGAAGTAGTGGCGGCTGGGAACAACATACTGTGGGACAGCAAGCGACATGAGCTGTTTGAAGCTGTCTGTGTCCACCAGCCTAAATGACAGCATTTCATAGGCCAGTAGTTTAGAAATGCTGGCATTCAGGGCCAAGGATCGAGGGTGGCTAGGTGGGAATTTACGCTTTCTCTCAAATGTTTGTGAGATGGAGAGCTGAACGCTGCCGTGTGACATGGTTGAGACGCTTGGTGACGGAGGTGGTGGTGGTACATCCCCTGTTTGCTGGGCGGCAGGTGCCAACGTTCCTCCAGAGGCGGAGGAAGAGGCCGAGGCGGCAGCAGCAGAAGAGGCCGAGGCGGCAGCAGCAGAAGAGGTAGCAGGGGGAGCCTGAGTGACTTCCTTGGTTTTAAGGTGTTTACTCCACTGCAGTTCATGCTTTGCATGCAGGTGCCTGGTCATGCAGGTTGTGCTCAGGTTCAGAACGTTAATGCCTCGCTTCAGGCTCTGATGGCACAGCGTGCAAACCACTCGGGTCTTGTCGTCAGCACATTGTTTGAAGAAGTGCCATGCCAGGGAACTCCTTGAAGCTGCAGGCGGAGTCTCTTGGCGGCGGGTGTTCTGCTTTTGCCCACTGCTCCCTCTTTTGCTACGCTGTTGGCTCGGTCTCACCACTGCCTCTTCCTCCGAACTGTGAAAGTCAGTGGCACGACCTTCTTTCAATGTGGGGTCTAGGACCTCATCATCCCCTGCATCGTCTTCCACCCAGTCTTGATCCCTGACCTCCTGTTCAGTCTGCACACTGCAGAAAGACGCAGCAGTTGGCACCTGTGTTTCGTCATCATCAGAGACATGCTGAGGTGGTATTCCCATGTCCTCATCATCAGGAAACATAAGTGGTTGTGCGTCAGTGCAGTCTATGTCTTCCACCGCTGGGGAAGGGCTAGGTGGATGCCCTTGGGAAACCCTGCCAGCAGAGTCTTCAAACAGCATAAGAGACTTCTGCATAACTTGAGGCTCAGACAGTTTCCTTGATATGCATGGGGGTGATGTGACAGACTGATGGGGTTGGTTTTCAGGTGCCATCTGTGCGCTTTCTGCAGAAGACTGGGTGGGAGATAATGTGAACGTGCTGGATCCACTGTCGGCCACCCAATTGACTAATGCCTGTACCTGCTCAGGCCTTACCATCCTTAGAACGGCATTGGGCCCCACCATATATCGCTGTAAATTCTGGCGGCTACTGGGACCTGAGGTAGTTGGTACACTAGGACGTGTGGATGTGGCAGAACGGCCACGTCCTCTCCCAGCACCAGAGGGTCCACTTACACCACCACGACCATGTCCACGTCCGCGTCCCTTACTAGATGTTTTCCTCATTGTTATGGTTCACCACAACAACAAAAATATTATTTGGCCCAATGTATTGTTTTCAAATTCAGCTGAATATAAATTTGAGGCCTAGTATTTAGGCGCTGGGTGACCGGTATGGATTTACTAACAGAATTAGACTTGGAAATGCACAGTAGCGTGTGTGTGAAGTTATTCTGAATGACCCTATGTGCACCTTGAATATTATATACCCTTTTAGGGATAGATTTCAAATAGCTCTGATATAGCAGAAACCACTAAATTATGAAATTGCTAAATTGGGAATTGTATTTCAACCCAGAACAAAAAATGTGCTTTGACGGACACTAAATAACTTTCCCAGCCACAACAGTACAGCGGTAACGACAGATTTAGCGGGATATAAATTTGAGGCCTAGTATTTAGGCGCTGGGTGACCGGTATGGATTTACTAACAGAATTAGACTTGGAAATGCACAGTAGCGTGTGTGTGAAGTTATTCTGAATGACCCTATGTGCACCTTGAATATTATATACCCTTTTAGGGATAGATTTCAAATAGCTCTGATATAGCAGAAACCACTAAATTATGAAATTGCTAAATTTGGAATTGTATTTCAACCCAGAACAAAAAATGTGCTTTGACGGACACTAAATAACTTGCCCAGCCACAACAGTACAGCGGTAACGACAGATTTAGCGGGATATAAATTTGAGGCCTAGTATTTAGGCGCTGGGTGACCGGTATGGATTTAGTGACAGAATTAGACTGGGATATGGCCAAAAAATAACCACACTATTGCTGGTTAAATGCACTTGGTGTGACAGCTTGACCAACCACACTACTGAGGGTTAAATGCACTTGGTGACGGGCGCAGCTTGCCCCTGATGTAGTATATGGCCAAAAAATTAACAGACTATTGCTGGTTAAATGCACTTGGTGTGACAGCTTGACCAACCACACTACTGAGGGTTAAATGCACTTGGTGACGGGCGCAGCTTGCCCCTGATGTAGTATATGGCCAAAAAATTAACAGACTATTGCTGGTTAAATGCACTTGGTGTGACAGCTTCACCCTGATGTAGGCTTTAGCCAAAAAACAACCACACCATTGAGGGTTAAATGCACTTGGTGACAGGCGCAGCTTGCCCCTGATGTAGTATATGGCCAAAAAATAAACAGACTATTGCTGGTTAAATGCACTTGGTGTGACAGCTTCACCCTGATGTAGGCTTTAGCCAAAAAAAACAACCACACCATTGAGGGTTAAATGCACTTGGTCGCAGCTTGTGCTGGCGCACCACAAGACACAAAATGGCCGCCGATCACCCCAGAAAAAAGTGACTGACAAACGGTCTGGGCAGCCTAAAAACAGTGAGCAATTGAATTTCAGCAGCTCAATGATGCACAGCTGCAGATCGATCGATTAGTCAAGTACTTTGGAGGAGTTAATCTGCCTAATCTCGCCCTACTGTCGCAGCCGCAACCTCTCCCTACGCTAATCAGAGCAGAGTGACGGGCGGCGCTATGTGACTCCAGCTTAAATAGAGGCTGGGTCACATGGTGCTCTGGCCAATCACAGCCATGCCAATAGTAGGCATGGCTGTGATGGCCTCTTGGGGCAAGTAGTATGACGCTTGTTGATTGGCTGCTTTGCAGCCTTTCAAAAAGCGCCAAGAAAGCGTCACAAAAGCGCCAAGAAAGCGACGAACACCGAACCCGGACTTTTACGAAAATGTCCGGGTTCGGGTCCGTTTCACGGACACCCCAAAATTCGGTACGAACCCGAACTATACAGTTCGAGTTCGCTCATCCCTACTGTTGACCACTCCCTTCTGTTGCAAACTCTCTCATCTCTTGGCATCACTGACCTGGCCCTCTCCTGGATCACATCATACCTCACAGACCGGATGTTTAGCGTCTCCCACTCCCGCACTACCTCCTCGTCTCATTCCCTCTCTGTTGGTGTCCCGCAAGGCTCTGTCCTAGGACCCCTGCTCTTCTCTATCTACACTTTTGGTCTGGGACAGCTCATAGAGTCCCATGGCTTTCAGTATCACTCCTACGCTGATGACACACAAATCTACCTCTCTGGTCCAGACATCACCACCTTACTATAAAGAATCCCACAATGTCTTTCTTCTATATCATCCTTCTTCGCCTCTCGCTTTCTTAAACTTAACATGGATAAGACAGAATTCATAATCTTTCCCCCATCTTGTTCAAACCCCCCCAACAGACCTATCTTTAATGATCAATGGCTGCACACTCTCCCCAGTCAACAAAGTATGCTGCCTTGGAGTGATCTTGGATTCTGCCCTTTCCTTCCGACCGCACATCCAAGCCCTGTCCACCACCTGCCGCCTCCAACTCAAAAACATCTCCCGCATCCGTGCTTTCCTTAACTTTGAATCAGCGAAAATGCTTGTACATGCCCTCATTATCTCCCGCCTAGACTACTGCAACATTTTCCTCTGTGGCCTTCCATCTAGCGCTCTCGTACCCCTCCAATCTATCCTCAACTCTGCTGCCCGACTAATCCACCTCTCACCCTATTACTCCCCCCTCTGCCAATCCCTTCACTTGCTCCTCATTGCCCAGCGAATTCACTTCAAAGTACTAACAAATACATACAAGGCCGTCCATAACCTGTCCCCTCCCTACATCTCTGAGCTACTTTCCCGATACACCCCCACACGCACTCTCCGATCCTCACAAGACCTCCTTCTCTCCTCTCCTCTTATCACCTCTTTCCACAATCGACTCTAAGATTTCTCCCGTGCATCCCCCACACTCTGGAACTCGCTTCCCCAACATATCAGACTCTCACCTACAGTGGAATCCTTCAAAAGAAACCTGAAAACCCACCTCTTCAGACAAGCCTACAACCAGTGACCCTGCTGCCTCTATACCGCCATGACCAGCTTCACCCTCTCCTACTGTGTCCTTCTGCCATACCATGTAGATTGTAAGCCCTTACGGGCAGGGCCCTCTCTCCTTCTGTACCAGTTTGTAACTCATCTTGTTTATGATTAGTGCAATTGTCTGTATTATGTATGTGCACCCCTTATCATATGTACAGCGCTATGGAATGAATGGCGCTTTAATAATAAATAATAATAATGCGCAAAACCGTACACCGCGCGTGCGCACTAAGTGGTAGGTAGATTTTGGAGTGCAAAATGTTACATTAGATCTCCCTACCCCTCAGTGCACACTCACGGACACATCATCTGGAGCAGTTTAGCTTCACCACATAGCAGAGCTAAATGCAGGATATTGGGGTGGTGGGGTCATCCACATAGCAGTGCTGAGTGTGTACGCGCAGTGTATGGTTTCGCGCATGCAAATTAAGTAGGTGCTTCTCCCGCGGCGGTGCAATTATTTTTACGAATCCAGTGGATCTGCGCTTGCAGATGGATCCACACACACCCTCCTCTAGGTGATTCGGGTGCGGCCGCGTCACTTCGGTATAGCATTCTGCCAAGGTATAGGAATCTGGCAGAACACCGGCCGCTGTCTCTGACAGCTGACGCCGCGCTGCCTCATGGGAAATGTAGTTCTTACTACCTTAGTGTGCAATGATGTTGCCGGCCATGTTTAATAAGGGCAAATACGTTCCTGGTGCTCCAATAATTTATATTCTTTATGTATTTTCAGTCACAGATGTAGGACTGTCATAAAATCATCTTGACTATAGTTCCAATATAACCATGTGGCCATAAACAGAGGATGCTATAATCAGACAGGTGAATAATTACCATTTAAAGGAACACTTCAGGCAAATAAAATTCACCTAGAATATTGTCCAGTGGTTCTTCGAGGCTTGATTCAAACAGGCATAAGGACACAATATGTCATTGGCTGCAGTGGCATACGTCAGTGACCCTGCACATGTGGAAGTTGACAGGGAGAGACTGGAAGTGCGGTGAAGACAGCCTGGGTGCCACAGAGCCAAAAAGAAGCGGCGGAGAGCAGGTAAGTACTGATCTCTTCCCAGGTACCTTTGGGTGGAGCCGTGGCGACCTGCGGGGGAGGCGAGGATGAGAGGAGTGGTAGTTGATATACTGGCGCTGGGCCCCTGGGGTCGTGCAGTGACTGGAGGGTGCACCCTTACTTCCCTTGGGGCACACCCTGGAACTCGGGCTCCTGTCTGGTGGTAATTGCGCTGCTCTTGATGGAGTAGGTTCAGAACGTATTTATTGTAATCCAATTGATGGGTGCAACAATACAAATAGCACAAAAGGCACAGTTCATAGGTAAATCACAGTGCAGTCCTCTCAATAGCAGCGTAGATGCAACAATGATGGCAGTGGCTGTCCCTCGGTCCTGAGACGGCCGAGGTATGTCCTGCTCTCAAGTTCTAAAAACGCAGAGACAGTAGGTAGTCACCTGAAATGGTTTTCACTTCACAGGTGTGCCCTGTCAGGTTTAATAAGTGGGATTTCTTGCCTTATAAATGGGGTTGGGATCATCAGTTGCCTTGTTGAGAAGTCAGGTGGATACAAAGCTAATAGTCCTACTGAATAGACCGTTAGAATTTGTATTATGGCAAGAAAAAAGCAGCTAAGTAAAGAAAAACGAGTGGCCATCATTACTTTAAGGAATTAAGGTCAGTCAGTCCGAAAACTTGGGAAAACTTGGAAAGTGTCCCCAAGTGCAGTCAAAAAAACCATCAAGCGCTACAAAGAAACTGGCTCACATGTGGACCGCCCCAGGAAAGGAAGACCAAGAGTCACCTCTGGTGCGGAGGATAAGTTCATCCGAGTCACCAGCCTCAGAAATCGCAGGTTAACAGCAGCTCAGATTAGAGACCAGGTCAATGCCACACAGAGTTCTAGCAGCAGACACATCTCTAGAACAACTGTTAAGAGGAGACTGTGTGAATCAGGCCTTTATGGTAGAATATCTGCTAGGAAACCACTGCTAAGGACAGGCAACAGGCAGAAGAGACTTGTTTGGGCTAAAGAACACAAGGAATGGACATTAGACCAGTGGAGATCTGTGCTTTGGTCTGATGAGTCCAAATTTGAGATCTTTGGTTCCAACCACCGTGTCTTTGTGCGATGCAGAAAAGGTGAATGGATGGACTCCACTGGTTCCCACCGTGAAGCATGGAGAAGGAGGTGTGATGGTGTGGGGGTGCTTTGCTGGTGACACTGTTGGGGATTTATTCAAAATTGTAGGTATACTGAACCAGCATGGCTACCACAGCATCTTGCAGCGGCATGCTATTCCATTCGGTTTGCGTTTAGTTGGACCATCATTTATTTTTTAACAGGACAATGACCCCAAACACACCTCCAGGCTGTGTAAGGGCTATTTGACCATGAAGGAGAGTGATGGGGTGCTGCGCCAGATGACCTGGCCTCCACAGTCACTGGACCTGAAACCAATCGAGATGGTTTGGGGTGAGCTGGACCGCAGAGTGAAGGCAAAAGGGCCAACAAGTGCTAAGCATCTCTGGGAACTCCTTCAAGACTGTTGGAAGACCATTTCAGGTGACTACCTCTTGAAGCCCATCAAGAGAATGCCAAGAGTGTGCAAAGCAGTAATCAAAGCAAAAGGTGGCTACTTTGAAGAACCTAGAATATGACATATTTTCTGTTTCACACTTTTTTGTTATGTATATAATTCCACATGTGTTAATTCATAGTTTTAATGCCTTCAGTGTGAATCTACAATTTTCATAGTCATGAAAATAAAGAAAACTCTTTGAATGAGAAGTTGTGTCCAAACTTTTGGTCTGTACTGTATATCGAGAACGGAGCCCCGAAAGTGAAGGAGAGCGCACTGCGCATGTGCAGCAGCCCTCTATTCATTTCTATTGGGCTGCCGAAAATAGCCGAGCTCTGGCTCGGCTATTGCTGTCTGCCCCTTAGAAATTAATGGGAGCATGGGCCGCACATGTGCGGCATGCTCTCATTCACTTCTATGGTAGAGGTGGGGATTAGCGCTTGGTGGTGGATGGACCCCGGAAATCTGGGGTCCTCCAGCCACAGCGATACCCGCTCTGTTCTCGATATAGGTGCGGGTCCCAGCGGTGGGACCCGCACCTATCAGACGCCCCCATTGTCTAAGATAGGAATACCCCTTTAACCTGCCAACTAATCTACCAGTGCAACTGGGCCTCTATCTAGTTGGCCGTCGGAAGCCTAACCTATCACTACCCTGAACTACAGTCAGGTCCATAAATATTGGGACATCGACAAAATTCTAACATTTTTGGCTCTATACACCACCACAATGGATTTGAAATGAAACGAACAAGATGTGTTTTAACTGCAGACTGTCGGCTTTAATTTGAGTGTATTTACATCCAAATCAGGTGAACGGTGTAGGAATTACAACAGTTTGCATATGTGCCTCCCGCTTGTTAAGGGACCAAAAGTAATGGGACAATTGTCTTCTCAGCTGTCCCATGGCCAGGTGTGTGTTATTCCCTCATTATCCCAATTACAATGAGCAGATAAAAGGTCCAGAGTTAATTTCAAGTGTGCTATTTGCATTTGGAATCTGTTGCTGTCAACTCTTAAGATGAGATCCAAAGAGCTGTCACTATCAGTGAAGCAAGCCATCATTAGGCTGAAAAAACAAAACAAACCCATCAGAGAGATGGCAAAAACATTAGGCGTGGCCAAAACAACTGTTTGGAACATTCTTAAAGAGAAGGAACGCATAGGTGAGCTCGGCAACACCAAAAGACCCGGAAGACCACGGAAAACAACTGTGGTGGATGACCGAAGAATTCTTTCCCTGGTGAAGAAAACGACCTTCACAACAGTTGGCCAGATCAAGAACACTCTCCAGGAGGTAGGTGTATGTGTGTCAAAGTCAACAATCAAGAGAAGACTTCACCAGAGTGAATACAAGGGGTTCACCACAAGATGTAAACCATTGGTGAGACGCAAAAACAGGAAGGCCAAATTAAAGTTTGCCAAACTACATCTAAAAAAGCCTTCACAGTTCTGGAACAACATCCTATGGACAGATGAGATCAAGATCAACAGAGTGATGGGAAGAGAAGAGTATAGAGAAGGAAAGGAACTGCTCATGATCCTAAGCATACCACCTCATCAGTGAAGGATGGTGGTGGTAGTGTCATGGCGTGGGCATGTATGGCTGCCAATAGAACTGGTTCTCTTGTATTTATTGATGATGTGACTGCTGACAAAAACAGCAGGATGAATTCTGAAGTGTTTTGGGCAATATTATCTGCTCATATTCAGTCAAATGCTTCAGAACTCATTGGACGGCGCTTCACAGTGCAGATGGACAATGACCCAAAGCATACTGCAAAAGCAACCAAAGAGTTTTTTAAGGGAAAGAAGTGGAATATTATGCAATGGCCAAGTCAATCACCTGACCTGAATCCAATTGAGCATGCATTTCACTTGCTGAAAACTGAAGGGAAAATGCCCCAAGAACAAGCAGGAACTGAAGACAGTTGCAGTAGAGGCCTGGCAGAGCATCACTAGAGAAACCCAGTGTCTGGTGATGTCTATGCGTTCCAGACTTCAGGCTGTAATTGACTGCAAAGGATTTGCAACCAAGTATTAAAAAGTGAAAGTTTGATTTATGATTATTATTCTGTCCCATTACTTTTGGTCCCTTAACAAGTGGGAGGCACATATGCAAACTGTTGTAATTCCTACCCCGTTCACCTGATTTGGATGTAAATACCCTCAAATTAAAGCTGACAGTCTGCAGTTAAAGCACATCTTGTTCGTTTCATTTCATATCCATTGTGGTGGTGTATAGAGCCAAAAATTTTAGAATTGTGTCGATGTCCCAATATTTATGGACCTGACTGTATATACTGATCCCTAACTACAATTACTAGCTAGATTCTGTGAATATATAAGTAAGGCCACATGCACACGACCGTTGTTTTGGTCTGCATCCGAGCCTCAGTTTTTGTGGCTTGGATGCGGACCCATTCATTTCAATGGAGCCCCAAAAGATGCGGACAGCACTCCGTGTGCTGTCCGCATCCGTTGCTCCGTTCCGTGGTCAGCCCAAAAAATATAACCTGTCCTATTCTTGTCCGTTTTGCTCCAGCCCCTCCTTCACTGTTCACATGATGGTGACGTCATCACAGGTACTTTAGCTCTTGCACTGAAGATTATAACTGCGGCACCCCTAATCCCCTACCCTTGAAGACATTTGTGGTCGCACTAAACTTAAAGGGACACTGACAGGCCAAATCAGCATATTTAGTTATATATATGACATTACAGGTCTTATAAAGTCTATTAAAAGCATCTAAGTACCCCCCCTGTCCACCTCATAAATACTGAAAACCTAAAGTTTTATAACCTGCTTGTCTCATCACTAATCTGCCCAAGGGGCGGCGTTTAATCTCAAATTGCGCCCAGCCAGCCGCTCCCAACTGCTGTTCTGTAGCCCTGCCCAGCTCATCAATATTCACTTTGCTGGGCGGCGGCTACAACTCTCCCCAGTCAAGATCCTGCGCATGGCCAATTGAATCCTCTGGGCATCGTCCTCATCTAATCTTCTGCGCTTGCGCCCGGCCGGGGTTACATCGCGCCTGCGTACAGACCCAACCTGCGTCTTCGAGGCCGCTGCAGCCTCTGCTTCATGCGCATGCGCCGGGCACTGTTCAGAGCAGCGCTTCAGAGCGCTGCTCACTTACATCTCGCAGGATCTTGACTGGGGAGAGTTGTAGCTTGGGCAGATTGGTGACGAGACAAGCAGGTTATAAAACTTTAGATTTCGGTATTTATAAGGTGGACAGGGGGGATACTTAGATGCTTTTAATAGACTTTATAAGACCTGTAATGTCATATATATAACTAAATATGCTGATTTGGCCTGTCAGTGTCCCTTTAAAGACTGTTCTTGAGAAGGCGATGGCACTTGTGGAGCACTGTGGCTGTCAATTATGGCACAACTATAGATATAGTGGAAATTTATAGAGGGCTTTGGCTGAGCTTTATAGGACATTTATGTGTTTGGGGAGAACTGTGGCTGGCACTTGTGCAGGAACGATGAAACCATGGCTGGTTATGGAGGCAGTGGAGATGTTTTGGGGTTTGACTGGCACTAATATGGCACTGTCAATGTCTATCTCTTATGGTAGCACTGTGGATGCTGTGTTAGACGGGCATTGTGGCTAGCACTTATCGGGGCACCATGGTTGTCACCTTTGGTATCAGTGTGAATAGTGTGCTGTTTCTTTCAAATTTAATTAATGCACTGTATTATTATTTCTCCTTTTACTATGTTGTTTCTACGTATTGTTTCTCTGCTGCCATCTGCTGGCCGGAATTTGTATGCTGCACGCCTTGTTCCTTATCTATAAAGTTTTTCTCTGCTGGGCGTGGTTTTAGCAGCCTTGGTTCTTGTCACTTCCTGTAGCCATTTTAAGTGCTGCACTCCTTGTGACTAGAGACTCACACCTTGGCTTGTGAAGGCATCAGTTTTTGACCAGCAGTTGCCTCAGCAGTTAGCCTCAGGAAAGACATCCACATCACAGCATCTACACTGCTACCGCATTCCTGTACTGCATCACTGTATGTCGCTGCTCTGGATCAAATAAACCCACGTTTGATTGCATCCTCATGTCTACGTCTGGATCCATCTAACCTGAGCATCTGCCGGTCCGGTCTGCTCCACTGCTTGGATACGAAGGTAGGACAGTCACAAGGTCATTATCAGTTACACCTTCATTCGCCTTCATGTGGGGACAGAACAGTCAAAAACTGCCTTAAAGCCTTATCCCCCAGTCAATACCCGTCTCAAAGTCTAATGCCCGGCTACAGGTTCCCTCAGAGCCCAGTGCCACACTCAGGAACCTCCCTTGCAACAGGCCCACTCGCAGCAAATCTGCCCGGCAACAGTGCACGTCCCATAAGCCCAAGGGGAAGCACGGCGTGTCCGCAGTAGATATACTCTCGCCTGGAAGTCCTCCACTACTCACCAAGACACTTTCTACATCCTATATTAACCCTTTCTCGCATGATATAGGAACTGTTCACGCACGCGGGGCCTCCCTCAAACCAAAACCCCGCAATTCACTCAAAACACTTTAGGAACCTTATCGGGGTGCCTTATCTGAGTCGCACAGCAATTTTCAGTCCCCAATTCTAAAGTTCATTTTCTTAAAGAGACAGCGCACCTTAAATCAAAATGGCCGAAAATAACCTCGTACAGTTCCCCAGTGATAAAACAAAGCAAATGCAACCTGATACTGATCATTATGAAGAGCTGGAGGTAGAACCCACACTTCCAGCAGACCAAGTCACGCGACCAAGGCGCTCTCTCAAACCAACTATAAAGATCACAGAAAACTATCACACCAGGAAAGATGAGCTGTGCGACAACCTGGAAGAGCTATGGGAACGAGTTTCCTCCCTCATATCAGGACTTAAGTCCTCCTCAGGTGATGCCACCAGTTTACAAGTTGCCGTCGGGCGGCTGAACGCAGCCCACGAAAGATACAAGAGACTGTCCACAAGGTATATAACCTTTCTAAAAGACTCTAATATTGAAGAAGCCCTGTCAGAATTGTGCAAGGCAGAATCAATAGACAGACAAAGAGACGCCATGGTGATGGATGCTAAAGATAAAGTGGAACTCCGCATCTCTCATTTGCAAGAAACTAGATCACACAGATCGTATTCATCCAAACATTCCTCGCGGTCCTACAGATCATCATGCTCTAGAAGCTCCGCCCTGAGCGACAGATTACTAGAGGCCCGCATAAATGCAGAGCTATCCAAAGTGAGGCGTTCCTTCACCGAAAAAGAAGTCCTTGCGAGAACAGAAGCACAGACGGCGGCGGCCAAGAGGGCAGAAGCGGAGGCAGAAGCCAAGAGGGCAGAGGCAGAGGCCAAGAGGGCAGAAGCGGAGGCAGAAGCCAAGAGGGCAGAAGCGGAGGCAGAAGCCAAGAGGGCAGAAGCAGAGGCTCGAATAAAGATCCTTGAATCAGAGAGGGAAGAGGAAATTGCATTAGCAAAAGTAAGACTACTTGAGCAAGCATTGAGCCAAGGCTTTGATTCAGTCTGCTTACCACCAGAGGAGAGAGACGATCCAGTTGATCGCACCAGCGACTATGTACTGAAACAGTTATCTGCACCACCCCCAGTGGGCAGTACTGTCCAAGCAAACAACACTGAAACCTCCAAGTCAGCTCTACCTGCAGTCCCAGCGATACCCACAGCACCCGAGCAACCCAATAACAGTTGCCCAGGCGCGCCCTCTCAAGGGCAGTTATTACAGCAAGATGGCTACCAGGTGTTCCCTGGCCTACCTCCACAGCTCAAGCGGCAGTCATCAGAATCTACAGAGGCTAGACCACAGCTCAACCCTGCAGCAACATCATTCTACCCGGAAGCATCTCACCCTTTCACGCCACACAGCCTATACGCCCCAGGGGCATCACAAGTTGTCATGGCAACAAGCAGTGAGAGATCAGATATGTCTGAGTTTGCCAGGTTTATGGTGAGCAGAGAGCTAATTAACACCAGTCTCTCAAAATTTGATGACCGTGCGGAGAGCTACAGAGCCTGGAAGGCAACCTTCAAAGCTGCCATTGCCAACCTCAACCTAGCCGCAGAGCAGGAGCTCGACCTCTTGATCAACTGGCTGGGCCCAGGCTCCACAAATCGCATCAAGAGCCTTAGAACTGTCTATGTGGGACAAGCAGAAGCAGGTCTCGCTGCAGCCTGGCAGAGACTCGAACGCACCTTTGGCAGTGCAGAAGCAATAGAGAAGGCACTATTCAGGAGACTGCAGAACGTTCCCAAGATCAGTCTCAAGGATGTCCACAAGCTTCAGGATTTAAGTGATTTGCTCATGGAACTGGAGCTCGCCAAAAGAGATCCTCGTCTGACCGGGCTGTGCTACCTGAATACTGCCCATGGGGTGAACCCAATTGTCGTGAAGCTACCATACAGCCTGCAAGAGAAGTGGGCGGCATCCGTCTCAAGGTACAAAAGAGTGCATGACGTCACTTTTCCCCCATTTATTCATTTCTGTAGGTTCATCGACGAACAGTCCCAGATGAGGAATGACCCCAGCCTCGACTTCCTGGAGTTCAATACTACAGCTTCAGTGACACCATCATCAAGGTATGAAAGTATTGTGCATAAACACAGAGACTTTAAGAGCAGCGTGAATGTTAGGAAGACTAACCTACCATCATCTGCAGTACCCACTGGTAAACAGTACACTACCTCATCAGGAGACAAGGCCTTCAATCGTGAATGCCTCATTCATAAAAAACCACACTCACTAAACAAATGCAGAGGATTTAGATCCAAAACCATACAGGAGCGCAAGAAAGTCCTCACCGAGCTTGGGGTATGTTTCAGGTACTGCGCTTCATTGGAGCACATGGCTAAGGACTGTAAATCCATTATCAAGTGTGAGGAGTGTCATAGTGAAAGACATGCCTCAGCTATGCACCCAACTCCACTTACAAGGGATTCACCGGCTGCTGTCACCACCAGTCCCACTCCAAGTCATGGCGGGGAGCCCCAAAACAACGCTAACACAGCCACTGCTGTTTCCTGCTCATGCTTGGATGTATGTGGGGAGGGCCAGAGTGAGAAATGTTGTGCCCGCATATGCCTAATCAAGGTCTACCCGGAGGGGCTACCAGAAAAGGCAGTAAAAATGTATGCCATCATTGACGACCAAAGTAACCGCTCCCTAGCAGGACCTAAATTCTTTGAAGCCTTTGGAATAAAGGGACTGTCAGAACCCTACATCTTAAACACCTGCTCGGGTCGCATAGAGACTAGCGGCAGGAGGGCACAAGGATTCATCGCTTGTTCCGTCAGTTGGAATACAGAAATACCTTTACCGACGCTGATCGAATGCGATCAAATACCCAACCATAGGGATGAGATTCCTACCCCGGAAGCTGCATTTCACCAACCACACCTAAGGCACCTAGCCAATGTTATCCCACCTATGGACAACAACGCCGAGATTCTACTCCTGCTTGGCAGAGACAATCTAAGGGTACACAAGGTGCGTCAACAGTGTAATGGTCCCGACTATGCACCATACGCCCAGAGACTGGACTTGGGATGGGTAGTCATAGGAAATGTATGCTTGGATCAACCTAGAATCCACTCTTTCAAAACGTACGTGCGTGGAGATGGACGCACAACTTGCATTAAGCCTTGTCCTCATCACTACGAGGTGAAAGAGAAGCCTCCAGACCTCATACAACCACCTGACGACATTCCTCCCTTCTTTGCCGACAACTTGGGAAGATTAATCTTTAACACAAGCAAGGACGATGATAAAGTAGCTTTGTCAGTAGAAGACAGAGAATTTATCAAGATAATGGACAATGAGTTCCTTAAAGACGAAACCAATCACTGGGTTTCTCCATTACCCTTCCGAGCTACCAGGGTGAGACTCCCGAACAATAGAGAACAAGCTCTGTCTAGATTTAACTCTCTTCAGCGTACCATGAACAGTAAGCCTGAGATGAGAGAACACATTGTTGCCTTTATCGACAAAATATTCCGCAACAACCATGCAGAACCAGCTCCATCCTTAGGGAAGAACGACGAGTGATGGTACTTGCCTTCATTTGGAGTGTATCACCCACGGAAACCTAATCAAATTAGGGTTGTTTTCGACTCAAGCGCCAAACATCAAGGTGTATCTCTTAATGATGTCCTTCTTACAGGTCCAGAGTTTCTGCTTGAAGAGGCGGACAAATATGTACAGGAAGCTTTCAGCATCCAGGATCCGGAAAATGATCCAGAAATCCGTGCTGAAGTTAGCGCATTAGTCACTGGAACTAAGCAAACAGCCAGCTTCGGTTGTCAGCGCTTCGAGCGTTTCTCCAGTTGGATGAGACTCGTCAGAACTATTGCAAGGTTAGTGCACATTGCAAGATGTTATCATAATACTCACCAAGATAAAGATTGTCATGGTTGGCATGCCTGCCATAAACCCTTCTCTGCTGAGAACATCTCTCATAGTGAGTACCTCATAATACGTCACGTCCAGCAGGAAAATTTCAACATAGAATGGAAGTGTTTGTACAACAAAACAGCAGATTCCTTTAAAAAGTCCTCTCGCCAACTTAAATCCAGTTATCGACAATTTTGGCTTGCTGAGAGTTGGTGGTCGTTTGAATCAAGCCCACCTGGGAATTGCAGAACAAAATCCTCTCATCATTCCCAGCAAACATCATATCACCATCTTGCTAATCCGACACTACCACGAAAGGGCCGAACACCAAGGCAGGCAAATTACTGAGGGCAAATTACGGTCTGCAGGCCTTTGGATAATAGGTATGAAAAAACGTGTGGCCCAAGTACTGCATCAGTGTGTGCACTGTCGTAAAGCAAGAGGAAAACAACTACACCAACAAATGGCCGACTTGCCTGCAGATAGACTATGTACAGAGCCGCCTTTCACCTATGTTGGCCTAGATGTCTTTGGGCCATGGATGGTATCCGCACGCAGGACCCGCGGCGGTCACGCAAACAGTAAGCGTTGGGCCGTACTATTTACTTGCATGAGTGTGCGAGCAGTTCACATAGAGGTGATAGAATCTATGGACACATCCAGCCTTATTAATGCCTTAAGACGGTTCTTCGCAATCAGAGGACCAGTAAAACAATTGAGGTCTGACCAGGGAAGCAACTTCATCGGAGCCTGTAGAGAACTTAACATCGACACCAAGTCCATTCAAGATCAGTTGGCGGAAAAGGGTTGCACCTGGATTTTCAACCCTCCTCACAGTTCCCACATGGGGGGCTCTTGGGAGAGAATGATCGGCATCTCACGCAACATCTTAAATTCTATGTTGATGGATGTAAACTCGTCTAGACTCACACATGAGACTCTAGTTACTCTTCTCGCTGAAGTTTCAGCCATTATCAATTCAAGACCCCTTGTGCCAGTGTCTATGGATCCTGAGACACCAGCCATTCTGACTCCGGCTATTCTACTTACCCAAAAAACTGAGAGTACGCTTATTCCTAGTGGAGAATTCACTCATGCGAACATCTATCAAAAACACTGGAAACGTGTACAATATCTAGCAGATTACTTCTGGAACAGGTGGCGAAAGGAGTACCTCAGTGTTCTTCAAGGAAGAAGAAAATGGCAACACCACAAACCAAACTTGAAGGAAGGAGACCTTGTATTGATGAAAGAGCAACAAACCGAAAGGATTGACTGGCCTGTTGGGCTAATTTCAAAGGTTTTCCCTAGCAAGGATGGTAAGGTCCGGAAGGTGGAGTTGAAGATCTTCAGGAAAGGCGAGCTTAAAACGTTCTCAAGACCAATCAATGAACTCATCTTAATACTACCCATCCAGAACGTCCCTGACGGGTGAACAGGACTGTATCTAGCTTCGCAGATCTTCTCCATTCCAAGTTGAAAACAGGACTATCTATGTTTTGCATTCTAACATGTTTTTTTTACAGGTTGTTTATATTTTATGGACATTCGTCATAGTGAAATCCCCAAAGTGAATTTCAGACGGGGAGTGTGCTGTTTCTTTCAAATTTAATTAATGCACTGTATTATTATATCTCCTTTTACTATGTTGTTTCTACGTATTGTTTCTCTGCTGCCATCTGCTGGCCGGAATTTGTATGCTGCGCGCCTTGTTCCTTATCTATAAAGTTTTTCTCTGCTGGGCGTGGTTTTAGCAGCCTTGGTCCTTGTCACTTCCTGTAGCCATTTTAAGTGCTGCACTCCTTGTGACTAGAGACTCACACCTTGGCTTGTGAAGGCATCAGTTTTTGACCAGCAGTTGCCTCAGCAGTTAGCCTCAGGAAAGACACCCACATCACAGCATCTACTGCATCCTGTACTGCATCACTGTATGTTGCTGCTCTGGATCAAATAAACCCACGTTTGATTGCATCCTCATGTCTACGTCTGGGTCCATCTAACCTGAGCATCTGCCGGTCCGGTCTGCTCCACTGCTTGGATACGAAGGTAGGACAGTCACAAGGTCATTATCAGTTACACCTTCATTCGCCTTCATGTGGGGACAGAACAAATAGCTCCTATGTTACTAATGTTGCAGGGAGTTGTAGGGGCAGCATGGATTGCACTTATGGAGACTCAGTGGCTGGCAGTTTGGGTATACTGTGGTTTTCAATTATAAGGGGTACAGTGGCTGGCTGTTGTGGAGGCACAAAAGCTGGCAGTTATGCGGGCACTGGAGCTATCAACCCTGGCATCACTGTGGATAACACCTTTGGGATCGCTATTGCTTGGATTTCTTGGGGAACTATGGCTTCCAGTTACGGAGACAGCAGATAAAACTTGTCGCTCACTATCTCTAATGGGGACACTGTGGATAGCACAAGAGGCCCATAATTCTAGGATCTGTAGGGGTAGTGTGGCTGGCACTAACTATGGTTGGCAGTTATGTGGGCAATCCCAGACTCTTCAGTAAATGTATAAGGGCTTAGTCTGGCACCTATGGTAAAGGGGCACAATAAGGGCACTAGGACTGCGACTTGTACTGTGATGATACAGCCATGCGCAAAATCTGTTCTAACATACATCTTAAGGCCTAATTTACCAAGAACTGTCCTTGTTGCCCTTAGAGGTCAGCTTTCATTTCTATAACTGGTCTGGAAAAATGACAGCTGCTCTCTGATTGCTATGGACAATGTCTAGCTTTGATAAATGAGAGCCATTCCTCATCGGGGGTGCGCCTATGTTATTATTTATTGTATGTAATCCCCTAATATTATATATAATATGCATTTACATATTTCAGCCAGGCTGTGTTCCAATTTAGACACAAAAAGAGACTTGCAGCTAAATTTGTGACTTTCCAGCGCTATAAAAGTGACGTAGAAGATTGATCCATTCGCCCCACAGCGTTCACCTGAACAGTTGTTGACCCTCGGCATTACCAGCGACTGTTCTCATTCGACGCAACAGTGCTGGGACTCCTACCATAGCTCTGAGTCCTAGCGATGCTCTGCTAACTTGGATATTTTATAATGATATTTTATAATCCCTATAGTATGGGGATTCAAAGTGTACAGACAGCAAGTTGCGCTTTCACGGCCACCCGTCATTCACTGCTATGGAACTCCAGAAAATAGCTGAGCTGCGGTTTTCAGGAGTCCCCTAGTGGTGAATGGAGAGGTGACCGCGCTTCTGCTGCTTGTTCTCCATTCGCTGCTATCAGACTTCCGAAAAAGCAGCCAAGCATGCTAGCTATTTTTGGAACTCCCATAGCAATGAATAGAGAGGATTCTGCGCATGCGCAATGTGCTCTCCATTTACTTCGAACCACTGTTCTGGAGATATGAGCAGGTCCCAGAGGTGGGATCTACATCTATCCGACATTTATGACACCTGCTATCAACATATGCCTTATATGGGAATACTCCTTTAACCTCTTCCCTGAGAAAATCATGCATACACCCCTGAAGCCAAAGAACGGAAATTAAAGAAACAGAATAAAGACACAGAACACGGTAATTGGGGAATAAATGGCCAAATAGTTTATTCAAAATATTTAAAAATGGCAAACCCCCGACTCACGGAGAGTCACCCTCCAGCACTCAGGAGAGGAAAACCCCCTGTGGAGGAAACCTCTAGGGAACCATGGCTGGAGGGCTGCCCTTCCCTTGGGCTTAGAGGGTAATGCCACTATGTGGCTGCCACATAAATAGTAAGGGGGGAGGGGCAGCAGCCGGGCTTATCTGGTTGGCTAGGCGGATGTCCTTTTTCTCCCGTTGGGGAATGGGCTTCCTGCTAGAACCTCCAAATTTTGTCAAGGTGCGGTGGGCGGGGATAGTCAAGCTCAAGGTCCTCAGGCCATCAAGTATGGCACTAAATATGGCCGCTCGCCTGCTTTTTACAAGGGTTTTTCTCTTATGACACGTGCTTGTGATGTCACAGGTGTCTATGACTAATGTTGGTGGCAGTATTCTGAAGGGTTAACCCTTTAGTGACTGTCAATGTGCCCTTCTACAGAGGCCCTTAACCCCTTTAGATAATTGCCATATATTCATGATCCCCCGACGATCGCAGGGTTTCCTGCTTCGGTGGAGCGGGTTTGTTCTGTAACTGACAGGTACTGTTCCAGGTGCCAACACCTAGCACCCGGACCAGTGGCTCTTATCCCTTCCAGACCGCACCGTGTAAATGAACAGACTATCAGCAGTTTTATATGTGACCTATGAGCCTATCCTGGGACCCCACTTGAGGACGGCACAACCATGAGAGGGACACTTGGTTCTTGATCTTACTCAAGCAGGAGGTTTAGTGGTTACAGTCACCATTGGGTACAAAGCCTGATGGTTACATTGTTATTATAAGCTTGGGTCAGTGGGTGACGATACAACACATAGAATAGAAAGCATAGTCTATATACCAACATAAGGAGACATTACATGAAGGAGGTATCGGAGGAAAGGACTACAACTCCCAGCATAACCTAGATACCAAAGGACATTTCAAGGAGGAAGTCTATGCTGAGAGGACTACAACGCCCAGCACATCCAAGCAAATATTATTTGATATCAGAGGACATTACAGGAATGGGGTATAAGAAGAGAGGACTTCAACTTCCAGCATGTCCAGGCTGTTATGTGATATTAGAGGACATTACTTGGAGGGGGTATAAGGAGAAAACTACAACTCCCAGCATGTCCAGGTCATTATTATGGAATATCGGAGGATAATTCAGAAAGGAAGTATGAGAGGAGATGGCCAGGTTCAGACTGGCCCACAGGGGGTGCAGGTGAATCCCTCAGCGGGCCCCTAGTCCCCCACCCCCTGCAAACCTGGCACGTGGCACAGTAGAGTGACTGCAGTTCATATACTGTAGATAGGCAGTGTACAGTATCTCAACCAGCCTAAACGTCCATATAAAAAATAAAACTGGGTAGATTATTTAGCAGTTTATTATTATAGGTGCATCTGGTGGCTGAGATGACTTCTAGACACTGAGGAAGGCCAGGCAATGTCCTCCTTTTCTAGGCACCCAGCTTCTTGAGGTCGCCGCAGGGACCCCTATAATCAAACATCTTGTCACACCTTGCTGCTGCCTGCCGCTGTGTGAACAGGTAATATTTGCATCTATCTGTGTAGTGAAATTTACTGGTGGGCCCTAGGCAGCCCAGTTCAACGCTGCATAGACATGAACAATATCTGGAAGTGGATCCTGAACTGTTCACATTAAAAAAAAGAAAGTGACGCTGAATTTGTGCGGTGTTGTGTAGATTTCATTATTTTTCCTTATAACATGGTTATAAGGGAAAATAATAGCATTCTTAATACAGAATGCTTAGTAAAATGTCCATTGAGGGGTTAAAAATAATAAACAAATTTAACTCACCCCATCCACTTGATCGCGTAGCGGATCTCCTCTTCTTTCTACTTTCCTCAGGACCTGGCTAAAGGACCTTTGATGATGTCACTGTGCTCATCACATGGTCCATCACCATGGTGATGGACCATGTGATGAGCGCAGTGACGTTACCACAGGTCCTTTTCATCAAAGAAGAAAGAAGACATGCCAGGCTGAGCGTTCAAGTGGATTAAGGTGAGTTTATTAATAGTTTTTTATTTTTCAACCCCTCCATCATGATTTTACTATGCATTCTGTATTAAGAATGCTATTATTTTCCCTTATAACCATGTTATAAGGGAAAATAATAATGATCGGGTCCCCATCCCGATCATCTCCTAGCAACCATGCGGGAAAATCACACCGCATCTGCACTTGCTTGCGGATGCTTGTGATTTTCACGCAGCCTCATTAACTTCTATGGGGCCTGCGTTGCGTGAAAAACGCACAATATAGAGCTTGCTGTGATTTTCACGCAACGAACAACTGATGCGTGAAAATCACCGCTCATGTACACTGACCCATTGAAGTGAATGGGTCCGGATTCAGTGCAGGTGCAATGCGTTCACCTCGCGCTTTGCACCTGCATGGAATTCTCGCCCGTGTAAAAGGGGCCTAAGTGCATTGTTACGGTTGAAATGCATCAGACCAGATTATGATGTGCGTTTTTTTATGTGAACAGTTGTCAATAAAGAACATATGATCCTTCTCTTCCAAGCTTTCTCAGGGTGTGAACACACCTTAGGATCCGGGCTTTGAGTCTACAAGCTATTCCCTTGGGAGCTGGACATCCACTACATGTACAGTATATTTCTGCCTGAGTCCAATTCATGGCCTTGTGAGTTCTGGATTTTCAAAGATCTTCTGGAGTTCTGCACCCACACGGAATTCTCGCCCGTGTGAAAAGGGCCTAATAGCCTGGGTGTCTCTAAAGGAACCCAGGCTATTACAGTTGCAGTACCCATGGAAAAATATAAAACAAGTATAAAAAAATTAAAATTACCCCCTTTTCCCATAATAGAAATAAACAATATTATAGAGAAGATAGTCTACTCAGTACTTACCCCTTGCATCACTGATTCTGCCATGCTCACATGAATGGACTGTATACGGACTGTCAATGTCTATCTCTTATGGTAGCACTGTGGATGCTGTGTTAGACGGGCATTGTGGCAAGCACTTATCGGGGCACCATGGTTGTCACCTTTGGTATCAGTGTGAATAGCTCCTATGTTACTAATGTTGCAGGGAGTTGTAGGGGCAGCATGGATTGCACTTATGGAGACTCAGCGGCTGGCAGTTTGGGGACACTGTGGTTTTCAATTATGGGGGTACAGTGGCTGGCTGTTGTGGAGGCACAAAAGCTGGCAGTTATGCGGGCACTGGAGCTATCAACCCTGGCATCACTGTGGATAACACCTTTGGGATCGCTACTGCTTGGATTTCTTGGGGAACTATGGCTTCCAGTTACGGAGACAGCAGATAAAACTTGTCGCTCACTATCTCTAATGGGGACACTGTGGATAGCACAAGAGGCCCATAATTCTAGGATCTGTAGGGGTAGTGTGGCTGGCACTAACTATGGTTGGCAGTTATGTGGGCAATCCCAGACTCTTCAGTAAATGTATAAGGGCTTAGTCTGGCACCTATGGTAAAGGGGCACAATAAGGGCACTAGGACTGCGACTTGTACTGTGATGATACAGCCATGCGCAAAATCTGTTCTAACATACATCTTAAGGCCTAATTGTCACGGCCTATGGTGTGTTTTGTGACACTTTCCTTCACTTGGTTGCCCGTGGCAACGTGTGGTGTTGTGTGCATGTGGTGGCAGTGTCTCAGCCCTATGGCTGATCCCCAGGACATGGTTGCCACGCATGCCGTTGCCCGCGGCAACAGGTGAAGTGTGTGTTTATGTGTGTACTTCCCCTTTAAGTGGCCGTCTTCCCTTGCCTTGTAGTGGAAGGGTTAACTCCCTTCTGTGTGTGTGATCACCTGGTGTGTCTGAGTGTGGGTGTGGCTACTTTGGGCTATAAAGCCTCTGCTGTTTTCAGTTAGCTGAGGGGTTCTTCAGCCATGGTTGCTGGAGACATCCTCCTGTTATACCATCTGCCAGTGGGGGGCCACCCTTGTGGTCATAAGCTTTATGTATGGTGTTAAGTAGATGTTTCTTTGGTCTTTATTTATTGCAGCATATGGTTTCCTGGTTTCCCGTGTGATGTGTGTTGTGTGCTGTGTCTCTTGTGTTGTTGTGGACAGCAGCACTTATACATGGGTTCCAGGCTCTGTGTCGGTGGCAGGTAGGTGTGGTACTAGTCTCACTTACCTGCCATTGCCATATGTCTGTTTCTGTTTCCCCTGTCTTTATAGCTTGGCCAGTGAGACTCCTGTTCGTCCGTATCTAAAAGGAACAGGTCGTCTTACCCTGCTCCTAGTCCAGGGCCACCCTAAGGGCTAGCAGGAATATCAGGTTCCGGAGTATGAGCCCTCCTACCATCGGGGTTGGCTCATACAGGCTAGGAGACAGGGTCAGAATTAGGGATTGTTAGGAGGTGACCTGCTCCCTGATTCCTGTCCTGGCCATGCTCTGACCTTCCATCTTCTGATACCGCACGGCTGAGGGTTTTCCCCATCCTCAGCCATGACACTAATTTACCAAGAACTGTCCTTGTTGCCCTTAGAGGTCAGCTTTAACTGGTCTGGAAAAATGACAGCTGCTCTCTGATTGCTATGGACAATGTCTAGTTTTGATAAATGAGAACCATTCCTCATCGGGGGTGTGCCTTTGTTATTATTTATTGTATGTAATCCCCTAATATTATATATAATATGCATTTACATATTTCAGCCAGGCTGTGTTCCAATTTAGACACAAAAAGAGACTTGCAGCTAAATTTGTGACTTTCCAGTGCTATAAAAGTGACGCCCCACAGCGTTCACCTGAACAGTTCTTGACCCTCAGCATTACCAGCGACTGTTCTCATTCGACGCAACAGTGCTGGGACTCCTACCACAGCTCTGAGTCCTAGCGATGCTCTGCTAACTTGGATATTTTATAATGACATTTTATAATCCCCATAGTATGGGGATTCAAAGTGTACAGACAGCAAGTTGCGCTTTCACGGCCACCCGTCATTCACTGCTATGGAACTCCAGAAAATAGCTGAGCTGCGGTTTTCAGGAGTCCCCTAGTGGTGAATGGAGAGGTGACCGCGCTTCTGCTGCTTGTTCTCCATTCGCTGCTATCAGACTTCCGAAAAAGCAGCCAAGCATGCTAGCTATTTTTGGAACTCCCATAGCAATGAATAGAGAGTATTCTGCGCATGCGCAATGTGCTCTCCATTTACTTTGAACCACTGTTCTGGATATATGAGCATCCATCGGACATTTATGACACCTGCTATCAACATATGCCTTATATGGGAATACTCCTTTAACCTCTTCCCTGAGAAAATCATGCATACACCCCTGAAGCCAAAGAACGGAAATTAAAGAAACAGAATAAAGACACAGAACACGGTAATTGGGGAATAAATGGCCAAATGGTTTATTCAAAATATTTAAAAATGGCAAACCCCCGACTCACGGAGAGTCACCCTCCAGCACTCAGGAGAGGAAAACCCCCTGTGGAGGAAACCTCTAGGGAACCATGGCTGGAGGGCTGCCCTTCCCTTGGGCTTAGAGGGTAATGCCACTATGTGGCTGCCACATAAATAGTAAGGGGGGAGGGGCAGCAGCCGGGCTTATCTGGTTGGCTAGGCGGATGTCCTTTTTCTCCCGTTGGGGAATGGGCTTCCTGCTAGAACCTCCAAATTTTGTCAAGGTGCGGTGGGCGGGGATAGTCAAGCTCAAAGTCCTCAGGCCATCAAGTATGGCACCAAATATGGCCGCTCGCCTGCTTTTTACAAGGGTTTTTCTCTTATGACACGTGCTTGTGATGTCACAGGTGTCTATGACTAATGTTGGTGGCAGTATTTTGAAGGGTTAACCCTTTAGTGACTGTCAATGTGCCCTTCTACAGAGGCCCTTAACCCCTTTAGATAATTGCCATATATTCATGATCCCCTGACGATCGCAGGGTTTCCTGCTTCGGTGGAGCGGGTTTGTTCTGTAACTGACAGGTACTGTTCAAGGTGCCAACACCTAGCACCCGGACCAGTGGCTCTTATCCCTTCCAGACCGCACCGTGTAAATGAACAGACTATCAGCATGGTCTGTTTTATATGTGACCTATGAGCCTATCCTGGGACCCCACTTGAGGACGGCACAACCATGAGAGGGACACTTGGTTCTGGATCTTACTCAAGCAGGAGGTTTAGTGGTTACAGTCACCATTGGGTACAAAGCCTGATGGTTACATTGTTATTATAAGCTTGGGTCAGTGGGTGACGATACAACACACAGAATAGAAAGCATAGTCTATATACCAACATCAGGAGACATTACATGAAGGAAGTATCGGAGGAAAGGACTACAACTCCCAGCATAACCCAGATACCAAAGGACGTTTCAAGGAGGAAGTCTATGCTGAGAGGACTACAACGCCCAGCACATCCAAGCAAATATTATTTGATATCAGAGGACATTACAGGAATGGGGTATAAGAAGAGAGGACTTCAACTTCCAGCATGTCCAGGCTGTTATGTGATATTAGAGGACATTACTTGGAGGGGGTATAAGGAGAAAACTACAACTCCCAGCATGTCCAGGTCATTATTATGGAATATCGGAGGATAATTCAGAAAGGAAGTATGAGAGGAGATGGCCAGGTTCAGAATGGCCCACAAACCTGGCATGTGGCACAGTAGAGTGACTGCAGTTCATATACTGTAGATAGGCAGTGTACAGTATCTCAACCAGCCTAAACGTCCATATATAAAAAAAAAACTGGGTAGATTATTTAGCAGTTTATTATTATAGGTGCATCTGGTGGCTGAGATGACTTCTAGACACTGAGGAAGGCCAGGCAATGTCCTCCTTTTCTAGGCACCCAGCTTCTTGAGGTTGCCGCAGGGACCCCTATAATCAAACATCTTGTCACACCTTGCTGCTGCCTGCCGCTGTGTGAACAGGTAATATTTGCATCTATCTGTGTAGTGAAATTTACTGGTGGGCCCTAGGCAGCCCAGTTCAACGCTGCATAGACATGCACAATATCTGGAAGTGGATCCTGAACTGTTCACATTAAAAAAAAGAAAGTGACGCTGAATTTGTGCTGTCCCACAGGACTGACTTTATATGAGAGGAGGGACGAGGAGGAGAAGAAGAAAAGAAAAAAAACAAAAAAAATTATTTTCATAACTTTATACAATTTGTATAGATGTTTCCAATTCTACTTGGGCTTTCTCTTTTCTACTGCCTACTATTCAAAATAAATTGCAATGCCACTCCCTATGTCTGCATGCTTACTGATAACATACATGCCTGTATTTTATGGATTTATGTCTGAGTAAGGCCTCTTTCACACGGCGTCGCTTGTGAGGGCCGGACAAGATGCGGATGCATTGCGGTAAAATGTGCAATTTTTTTTCCGCACAAGTGCAAAACATTTGAATGAGTATTGCACGCGCGTGAGAAAAATCGCCATGTTTGGTACCCAGACCGAACCCGGACTTCTTCACAGAAGTTCGGGTTTGGGATCGGTGTTGTGTAGATTTCATTATTTTTCCTTATAACATGGTTATAAGGGAAAATAATAGCATTATTAATACAGAATGCTTAGTAAAATGTCCATTGAGGGGTTAAAAATAATAAACAAATTTAACTCACCCCATCCACTTGATCGCGTAGCGGATCTCCTCTTCTTTCTACTTTCTTCAGGACCTGGCTAAAGGACCTTTTTTTTTTTTAAACTCGTTTTATTGAAAAAGAGTAACAAGGCACATATATGGCATAGACATATGCATATCGTAAGATCACATGCAGTAGGTTACAGCAAGAATAATGCAGACATACCGGAGTAGTACACAGTACAGTACAATAAAATAAACAAAGAGTATACAATCATACAGATGTCGTTATTTCCTTCATGAGCACAGTGTGGACAATCAAAGTATGTGGGAGAGCACTTAGAGGCGCTATACCCCGCTCAGGGGTCGTCTGACCTTACAGAATTGGGCGAAATGGTTAAAGAAGAATCGCACCATAAACCCCAAACTTTCTGAAATTTGTCAGGGCACTTTCTATTCACATATAATACTTTCTCGTACGGGACGATCTGATTAACTAGCCTTTTCCAAATACCCACAGTAGGAAGATCCTCCGCCATCCACTTAAGGGCAATCACTTTGCGGGCCATAAACAGGGATTCACTGAGTAGTATTTTATTGTAGTGCGACCACCCGTCATTGTCAAATATACCCAGCAGACATACCTTGGCACACAGCGGAATCGGGCCCATACCCAGTGACGACAAAACTCTAAGGACATCCTGCCAGTATAATCTGATATGGGAGCATTCCCACATCATGTGCCAGAAGTCCGCGTTAGTCTGCAAGCATCTAAGGCAGTTAGGCTGAGGCATCCTCCCCATCTTATGCAGCCTGGTAGGAGTCAGGTAACTACGGTGCAACATATACAACTGTATCAGTCTGTTGTTAACCGAGGGTGACACAGAGGTGACAGCCTCCAACGCCTCCGTCCAATCCTCTGCAGTAAGATGAGGAATATTACCCCTCCACCTGGCCTCGGCTAGAATGGGTTGCGAGGACATTCGCAAACCCAGCAGATAAGTATAAAGGGCTGAAATCAAACCTCTAGGTCCCTGTGATTTAACTACACCGATTAAGGGATATGAAGAGATGGCCCTGCTCGGGTCCCTAAACTGCACCTGCAGGGCGTGCCTGATCTGCAAGTATCTAAAAAATTGGGTGCGCTCTAGGCCAAATTTTTCCTGAATTTGGGAAAAGGAACAGAGAACGCCATTCTCATACAAGTCACGCAGCGCATGTATCCCTAAAGATGCCCAGACCTGAGTTCCCTCAATGGACTGTAGATGGGGAAGCAACGGATTATCCCACAGGGGTATATCATCTGCCCAGTCCTGATAACGCCTCAACTTGGAGTCTTTCCAAACCTGATGTGCTAGCTTGTGAATCTGCAATAGTTTCCCCGATATCGACCCTGCCCCTTCTAACACTGGCCATAAACTGGACAACCCCAAGTACTGCTGCAGGTAATATTCCATATTCACAAGAGGCTGCCCATTAACCCAACCGGCTAAAAATTTCAATTGACCCGCTAAGAAGTACAAGTGAAAATCCGGGAGCGCAGCGCCTCCCGACAACCTGGACCGCTGTAACGTGTGTAAGGCTAATTTATGTCTGGCCTTGCCCCAGATAAACTGCACCATTAAGGAGTGAAGCCTGTCAAAAAAATTCCTAGGTATTGGAGTGCAGGCATGTTCCAATAAATATAACCCCTTGGGTAATAGGATCATCTTTATCAAGTTAATCCGACCCATAATAGATATAGGCAACATTTTCCAGACTGCAAACTTGCTAGAAAAAACAGATTCCAAAGGGGCAATATTTCTGGCGGCTAAAGGACCTTTGATGAGCGCAGTGACATTACCACAGGTCCTTTTCATCAAAGAAGAAAGAAGACATGCCAGGCTGAGCGTTCAAGTGGATTAAGGTGAGTTTATTAATAGTTTTTTTATTTTTCAACCCCTCCATCATGATTTTACTAAGCATTCTGTATTAAGAATGCTATTATTTTCCCTTATAACCATGTTATAAGGGAAAATAATAATGATCGGGTCCCCATCCCGATCATCTCCTAGCAACCATGCGGGAAAATCACACCGCATCTGCACTTTCTTGCGGATGCTTGCGATTTTCATGCAGCCTCATTCAGTTCTATGGGGCCTGCGTTGCGTGAAAAACGCACAATATAGAGCTTGCTGTGATTTTCACGCAACGAACAACTAATGCGTGAAAATCACCGCTCATGTACACTGACCCATTGAAGTGAATGGGTCCAGATTCAGTGCAGGTGCAATGCGTTCACCTCGCGCATTGCACCTGCATGGAATTCTCGCCCGTGTGAAAGGGGCCTAAGTGCGTTGTTACGGTTGAAATGCATCAGACCAGATTATGATGTGCGTTTTTTTAATGTGAACAGTTGTCAATAAAGAACATATGATCCTTCTCTTCCAAGCTTTCTCAGGGTGTGAACACACCTTAGGATCCGGGCTTTGAGTCTACAAGCTATTCCCTTGGGAGCTGGACATCCACTACATGTACAGTATCTTTCTGCCTGAGTCCAATTCATGGCCTTGTGAGTTCTGGATTTTCAAAGATCTTCTGGAGTTCTGCACCCACACGGAATTCTCGCCCGTGTGAAAAGGGCCTAATAGCCTGGGTGTCTCTAAAGGAACCCAGGCTATTACAGTTGCAGTACCCATGGAAAAATATAAAACAGGTATAAAAAAATTCAAATTACCCCCTTTCCCTATAATAGAAATAAACAATATTATAGAGAAGATAGTCTACTCAGTACTTACCCCTTGCATCACTGATTCCACCAAGCTCACATGACTGGACTGTATACGGACTCTCCACTCAGGTCCTGACTGGACTCAGTCTTTCTGTTCAGCTGCATTTACAGTATGGAGCTGAACAGGAAGATTAATGGATTAATGGGGGTTGGGATCTGAGCAGAAGACCATGCATCCAATCATTCTTATATTTCAAGAATGTGAAATGTCAAAATAATACTAGAGAAATGATTTATTTCAGCTTTTATTTATTTATTTTTCATGGCATTCCCAGTGCCTCAGAAGTTGACATACACGTGGTTAGTATTTAGTAGCCTTGTAGCATAGCCTTCCACAAGCTTCTCACTATAAGTTGCTGGACTTTTGGCCCATTTCTCCTGACAGGACTGGCATAACTGAGTAAGGTCTGTAGGCCTCCTTGCTCGCACATGCTTTATCAATTCTGTCCATAGAGTTTCTATGGAACTGAGGTCAGGACTTGAATTAATAACAATTTTATTATGTCACATGATTAAAATGATTTAAAAACAATGCAGGAGCAAAAGCGGCATCACTGGCAGGAGACACTAAGGGCTCAGTAAAATACCAATGTATAAAGTAACCTTCACAAAGTAATACACGTGACCATAAAGTGCATGTAAACGCCTTGTTTTACAAAGCAACAGGAAGATAAAAAAAAAAACATTTTGTGTTGCATAAACCTGGATGGCTCCTACCCCGACGCACATTTCGGCGTTCCTTCATGCTTGGATAGATTTGTATTTTTTGCACCAAAGAATGTTCACCTCTAGGAGGCAGACTGGTATGATGGCTGCTTGGTGCTTAAAGAGTAACTAAACCTTTCAGTAAATTTTTAATAAGATGTCCCTAATAAAAGTTTTTCTAATATACTTTATTAATAGTGATGAGTAGCATAGGCAATATTCGTTTACGCGATATTTCACACATTTTTGGCCTAATATTCGCCATAATTTAGCAAATTTTAGAATTCGCGATCTCCATTGCGAAAATTGGCAATGTAATATTCGCGTATTGCGCATGCGCAGTACCGGTGTGGCTCACTTTTTCTATATTTTTCAAGCTTCCTGAGACTGGAGAAAATGGTTGGCAGCAACTTTCGTGACTGTGAGGAAGAACTCCTGATTTTACATTACAGCCCGGGGTGTACATAGAAATCACTGGGCCCCATAGCAAGAATCTGAATTGGGCCCCCTAACCCCGCCCACTACCCACCCCTGGCCCACCCCACCTCCTGTACTGGCTCCTCCCCTGTCACACCCCCATTTACCAATAAAGAAATGTATACATACGTTAGTATTCGTTTTGACCCGGAGAATGAAGGGCACAGGTCAGTTTTGAGGCAAAGGGAATGCCGTAGGAACAAAACCCTGTGGTATCTGAATCTATGGGACTCCTGTGGATATTCCATAAAAGTTTTATCTGCAGTCCTATGTAACATTGCAAATAACACAGTGATAACTCTCTGAGTACAGATAATGTAGTAGAGGTCACCTGTAGTCCTATGTAACACCACAAATAACACAGTGATAGCTATCTGAATACAGATAACACAGTAATGGCTCTCTGATTACCGAAAATGTAGTAGTGTTACCTGCAGTCCTATGTAACACCACAGATAACACTAGTGCTGATAATGTGGTAGTGTTACCTGCAGTTCTATGTAACACCACAGATAACACTGGTGCTGATAATGTGGTAGTGTTACCTGCAGTCCTATGTAAAAACCACAGATAGCACTAGTGCTGATGTGGTAGTGTTACCTGCAGTCCTATGTAAAACCACAGATAACACTAGTGCAGATCATGTGGTAGTGTTACCTGTGTCCTTAGTGTCCCCCCCTGTGCCTCTCCCACAGACTCCATGCTGGCGTATCTGCCTCCTCTTCCTTCTTCTTTCTCTTGCCTCACACAGAACGTCCTGATGCAGCTGCGTCAAGACATAGGAACACTGTGGGCATGGTGATGGTGACACAAACACAGACACAGGGACAGACACACATACATACAATAAATATGATCACATCACACATCACTGCTCCTGCCTGTCTGCTTTGGTAAAGACGGGCATAGATGGGCTATGTCAGGTTTTAGCAGAGTGGGCACCGGACAGTGGACACAGGGCGCGATATGTATGCGAGCACAGCTGAACGAGTGCAGGGCAGGAGCCCGCATACACATCGCTCCTCCTGCCTGTGTCCACTGTGCTAAAGCCAGACGTAGGCCATCCCCCACATCTTAACCCCTTTGCTACCAGCACCATTTTGTCATCACTTCTCTTACCCCAAACCCCTTTAACTCCTTGCTGCTGATGCTGAGTGTGCACATAGTCACCAATCATATCCCCCCCTCCAAAGGTGACTGAGGGATGGATGGCTTGGGGGAATATACTTGGTGGCTATGTGAATTTGCAGAGTCTGTCCTGGGTCCCGGTCACCCTCATTCCGAGACAATGCAGTGTCCCGGAATGACCTGAGCCGCCGACCGCTGCTGTTGTGACAGTCAGGGCCGGCGCTTCCATAGAGGCAAGGGGCCGGAGATGAGCGCTTCCATTGTGGAAGCTCTCATCTCCAGTCATCTGTATCGCTGTCCTCAGGACAGCAAAACAGATGGCTGTGCAGCAGGGGAGGGAGAGGTGTGTCCCTTCCCCTTCCTCTGATAGGCTGTAGGCACTAGGCCGGCAGCCTATCAGAGGCCGACGCAGGCGGCGCGATGACGTCATCGCGCCACCTGAGCCGTACAGCGCGGGACACAGGCCGGAAGAGGTAATGCCAAGGAGGTAAGTGTTTTTTTTTTTTTTTTACTAGTGGCTACTGGCACATGATCACATGATGGGGGGGGAGGGGCTATGGCTACTACTGGGACATGATAGGGGGGCCCTATGGCTACTGGCACATTATAGGGGGGCCTATGGACACTGGCACATTATAGGGGGGCCTATGGCTACTGGAACATGTTGAAGGGGGGCTCAGGCTACTGGCACATGATGGGGGGGCTATGGCTACTGGCACATGATAAGGGGAGCTCTGGCTACCGGCACTTTATAGGGGGGCCCTATGGCTACCGGCACATGTTGATGGGGGGGGCTCAGGCTACATGCACATGATAGGGGGCTCTGGCTACTGGCATATAATATATAGGGGGGCTCTGGCTACTGTGACATGATATAGGGGGGCTCTGACTACTAGCACATGATATAGGGGGCAGTGGCTATTGGCACATGATGGTGGGGGGGCTCTGGCTACTGGCACATTATTGGGGGACATCTATGGGGGCACTTATTACTGGCACATTGGGTACACTTCTTACTGGCACATTATTGGTGGGCACTATAGGGGCATCTACTAAGGCCACAAAGAACGGTTATTTTATATGGGGGCTCTGTATAAGGGCATTTTATACTGGGACACATTATGGTGGGAACTATGGGGAAGGTGGGACAGGAGTACTATGGAGTCATCTACGGGGGCACTAAGAAGGTGTATTATATACTTAAAAATTATGGGGGGCACTGAGGGCACCTACTGGGGCACTATACAGGTCCTTCTAAAAAAGTTTGCATATTGTGATAAAGTTCATTATTTTCTGTAATGTACTGATAAACATTAGACTTTCTTATATTTTAGATTCATTACACACAACTGAAGTAGTTCAAGCCTTTTATTGTTTTAATATTGATGATTTTGGCATACAGCTCATGAAAACCCCAAATTCCTATCTAAAAAAATTAGCATATCATGAAAAGGTTCTCTAAACGAGCTATTAACCTAATCATCTGAATCAACTAATTAACTCTAAACACCTGCAAAAGATTCCTGAGGCTTTTAAAAACTCCCAGCCTGGTTCATTACTCAAAACCGCAATCATGGGTAAGACTGCCGACCTGACTGCTGTCCAGAAGGCCATCATTGACACCCTCAAGCAAGAGGGTAAGACACAGAAAGAAATTTCTGAACGAATAGGCTATTCCCAGAGCGCTGTATCAAGGCGCCTCAGTGGGAAGTCTGTGGGAAGGAAAAAGTGTGGCAGAAAACGCTGCACAACGAGAAGAGGTGACCGGACCCTGAGGAAGATTGTGGAGAAGGACCGATTCCAGACCTTGGGGGACCCGCGGAAGCAGTGGACTGAGTCTGGAGTAGAAACATCCAGAGCCACCGTGGACAGGCGTGTGCAGGAAATGGGCTACAGGTGCCGCATTCCCCAGGTCAAGCCACTTTTGAACCAGAAACAGCGGCAGAAGCGCCTGACCTGGGCTACAGAGAAGCAGCACTGGACTGTTGCATGTCATTCTGAAATCAAGGTGCCAGAGTCTGGAGGAAGACTGGGGAGAGGGAAATGCCAAGATGCCTGAAGTCCAGTGTCAAGTACCCACAGTCAGTGATGGTCTGGGGTGCCATGTCAGCTGCTGGTGTTGGTCCACTGTGTTTTATCAAGGGCAGGGTCAATGCAGCTAGCTATCAGGAGATTTTGGAGCACTTCATGCTTCCATCTGCTGAAAAGCTTTATGGAGATGAAGATTTCATTTTTCAGCATGACCTGGCACCTGCTCACAGTGCCAAAACCACTGGTAAATGGTTTACTGACCATGGTATTACTGTGCTCAATTGGCCTGCCAACTCTCCTGACCTGAACCCCATAGAGAATCTGTGGGATATTGGGAAGAGAAAGTTGAGAGACGCAAGACCCAACACTCTGGATGAGCTTAAAGGGAACCTGTCACCGGGTTTTTATGTATAGCGCTGAGGACATGGGTTGCTAGATAGCCACTAGCACATCCACAATACCCAGTCCCCATAGCTCTGTGTGCTTTTATTGTGTAAAAAAAACTATTTGATACATATGCAAATTAACCTGAGATGAGTCCTGTACGTGAGATGAGTCAGGGACAGGACTCATCTCAGGGTAATTTGCATATGTATCAAATCATTTTTTTTACACAATAAAAGTACACAGAGCTATGGGGACTGGGTATTGTGGATGTGCTAGCGGCCATCTACCAACCCATGTCCTCAGCTCTATACACAAAATCCCGGTGACAGGTTCCCTTTAAGGCCGCTATTGAAGCATCCTGGGCCTCCATAACACCTCAGCAGTGCCACAGGCTGATTGCCTCCATGCCACGCCGCATTGAAGCAGTCATTTCTGCAAAAGGATTCCTGACCAAGTATTGAGTGCATAACTGAACATAATTATTTGAAGGTTGACTTTTTTTGTATTAAAAACACTTTTCTTTTATTGGTCGGATGAAATATGCAAATTTTTTTAGATAGGAATTTTGGGTTTTCATGAGCTGTATGCCAAAATCATCAATATTAAAACAATAAAAGGCTTGAACTACTTCAGTTGGCGTGTAATGAATCTAAAATATATGAAAGTCTAATGTTTATCAGTACATTACAGAAAATAATGAACTTTATCACAATATGCTAATTTTTTTAGAAGGACCTGTATATGGGGCATTTTATACTGGTACATTATGGGGGGCACTAGGAGGGAGGGGGGAGAAGAGCACTGTGGGGGCATTTACTGGGGGCACTATATAGGGGTATTTTATACTGGCACATTATGGGGGCACTATGGGGACATTAGCCCAACTGGGGGCATTACAAGGGGGGATTTTTTGCCACATTATAAGGAGAATTATTTCTACTGGGGGGCATTATGGTGGGCTTTATTACTAACCCATGGTATAACCCCCTAGTAGCAGTACCAGCCTCCCTCTGCTCTGCTATCCCTCTGCTCCTTCTCCAAATCCTTATTATGAAATCTTTCTCATTAGGATAAAACACATCATCAGCTCCACCGAGCCCCCGGCCAAAGTGTGGAAGTGGCGTTCGAGATCCCCAAGGGTCAAGCCAAGTAATTGTAAGTTTTCATATGAAATATGTTTATATTATACACATATAGCATATACCGTGCCCAACAATATACAGTTTCTTCTGTAAAAGTCATCAAGTGTCATGGGGGGGCCCCTTATTGTTTTTCGCCTTAGGGCCCCATTTCACCTAGAACCGACCTAGTCTCAAGTATAAGTTTGACGAAATGCACTTGTAAAAGTAAGTGTCTCTGAATGGTAGTTAGGAAATGTGGTCACCCTAGTAATGACACTGCTCTCTCTCCCAGAACTCCATAAAACTACAGAAAATGGCTGCTGGGGAGGTTCTTATATAGTAAGGGGTAGGCAACTTTCCTATTTGTTGCTAGGGATGTTGCTAAGCTCAGACAAAGATATTGCAGCCTTCTCATTGGCCCACAAGCAAGAAGCAGTGAGGGTACTTGAAAAAAAAATCTAGAATATTCATGATTACGAATATATAGCACTATATTCTATATCTTCGCTAATTCTCGAAGTGCCGATATTAGAATATTTGCGATCAACACTAATTTATTAACCCCTTAGTGACCACCCGTACGTGTTTAGACAGCGGTCACTAAGAGAACTTGGGTTGGGCCGCCGCTTTTTTACGGCGGTCCAGTCTAAGCACTGCACGAGAGCCGCGGCCCTGCTCTAACAGCCCGGACCGGCAGGAATGCCTATCCGGGATGTTTAACACTTTACTTGCTGCGGGCAATGGTGTCCGCACACATTTAAAGTGTTGACAGAGGGAGTGGACTCCCTCTGTCTCCCATCGGCACCCCGCAAATGTGATCGCAGGGTGTCGATGTGTGTGAATGTTGGCTGGGATCTCATGTAGGCCCCAGACCAGCCTTCAGTAATTTCCAGAAGGCTGCACCTTTCTGGCGCAGCCTGCTGGTCAATATCAGAATAGCATTGCCATTAAAATACAATGCACTATAGGGATAGCGCATAACATTTTAAAAGCAATCAAAATACTCAAAAATTGAGACACCCCTCAAAATAAAGTCTAAATGGTATAAAGGATTGAACTGGCACTCATATATGGAATATAAGCATGGTTTAATGGAATAAAAATAGGGATAGTATCACCTGTACCATATATACCTTCAATAAAATACAATATCAATATCAATAAAATACAATATCTATAAAATAATAACAAAACCAATATATTAAAATGTATATAATTCAATGGTGCAGAGGCCGATGGCACCAGACGTCTGTGGACCTATATGGTCCTAGGTAGGGTAATATAGACAGTAGTGCTGTCGGTCTCTGCAGCTGCAAATGGTAATTTCTTTGTGCATAAAAGGTTTCATATACAATCAATTGGATTCCATAGATTTCCTATACATTAGGAATGTCCCGCATCCACAGAATGTAATACTTTCAATAAGTTGATACTTTCTATAAGGCAACTTTCAATAAAAAAAATGTATCTATAGTCACGCTGGCTATTGCATTGTTGCAAACAGATATTAATAAACAATTTTTCCAATAAGCCGATGCTTGTACTGTCACAACCTTCAGAATAAGATGGTATATCTGTATTTGCAGTGAATACTGTTTTAAGCTGATGGTCTGCTATTTATAATTGTCGGCCCCATGAGTCCATAGTAGAAGAGTATCAGCTGAGTCACTGTTAGTTGGTTGCGCACGAGTATGCTGCCATATAAATGCTGGTTAAAGGCTCAATTCGTTCCTCATGTAACAGCAACTCAAATTACCAGAGTAAGTTCCGCTTTTTATAGAAGGATATCTCCTATATAACTTCCCACAAGTGTGGGCTTACCTCCCTCTGCGCTCTGTTCGATGGGACTGTGGTAATAATCTTTTGTTCCACTTAGAATGCCGGCGTCCCGGCTGCAGTGTTAGCGTCCCTCGTGTCTTTCACCGTTACTCCTCACGTGATGTTCTTGTGTGAGGTAGGCGGCCAATTGTTTCCGAGCGCTGACGGGGTGATGTATCCGATCCTCTTCCGGTATATATCAAGGGGATCCTTCTCTTAATAGAAAGTGCACTTTTACTCCAAATAGGAATTCGGGGTGTCTAGTCCAGGATTGTTGCCAAGATTCTCACCAAACTGCGTTTCGGGGAGACGCTGTCCCCTTCCTCAGTGGTACTACCCCGACTCTATTATCTGCAGATTATATAGTTGTCATCGGTACTCTTGAAAATCCGTTCTGGATACTGGTTATATCTAAAGTCCGGACCGGACTTCCAAACATACATATTTTTCCATTGCGGTTGTTATGCGTTTTTTTTGTATTCTGATGCGTTTTTTGTTTTCTATGTGCTATTTTCTACATACAAAGCAGCAGGTTATAGTACATTATCACAATCTTATTGTATTTTCAAATAACTACCATACAGATATATCATGAATTATAAATTGTACAGTCTCCCATATGACAAAAAATCACTTGTCGTGTGGGAATGCATATATATATATTTATAAAAATAATAAAAATATGTTTAAAAATATAATAAATATAGTGCAGGTCAGATGTTAATGTTTTAATCACATACATCACTATAACTACATTTTGAAGCATTAAATGACATCCATTGAAGAAACTAATATCTCTTTCTCCTGTTGTGGGGAGAATTTTTATTCGAGTACTTCTTGTGGATATTTTGAGGATCATAAACAGTAGAATAAGGGGGGCACGTGTGGGGTAGAGGTGGAGTTGCAGTGCTGAAAAACAGCCTGACATGCAACTCCGCATCGACACCCAAACGCGCCACCCTATATGAAGCCGAAGATTTCTAATTCGGCATTTAGGCCCCTTGGTAGAAGGCTGCTAAATTCATATATTTTTCTAGACTCGGCTCTTGACAATCTCTCAATCTGGTTTCCTCCTCGCCAATGTTTCTCTACCTTCTCCAGTGCCATGAACGCGAGACCAACTAGGGTCTTTGTTATGTACCTCTTTAAAATGTCTGGATAGTGAATGTTTTTCATAGCCTTTGGCTATGTTATTCAAATGTTCTGCTATCCTGACTTTCAGGGTTCGTTTAGTTCTTCCTATATACTGTCTCGAACATGGACACTGGATTAGGTAGATAACATTAGTGGAATTACATGTGAGGAAAGTCTTGATAGTCATGGAGTGAGAGTTTTGTGTTGATATGGCCATTGTTGTTTTTCTAGGGAATTTGGTTTTTCTGTAACCCATACATTTACCGCATCTAAAATAGCCTTTTGGTTGGAGCCAATTAGACATCAGGCCTCTCTTGTGTTGCTCTTTCACTGATGGGGCTATTTGAATCCCCAGATTTGGGGCCCTTGAATAGGTAATCCTCGGGGTTGGGGGCAATAGCATCCCTGTTGTTTTATCATTATGTAGGTGATGCCAGTGGGATTTAATGATAGATTCTATCTGTTTGGCCTGGGTATTGTATGGTAGAATAATTCTAAATTCTGGATTATCTCCTTGTTTAATTTTCATTGTCTGTTCAAAAAACTCCTTCCTATCTAGGTTTCTTACTTTAATTAGGGCCTCATTAACAACTGATTCAGGATAGTTCTTTTCTCTGAATTGGTTAGTCATTAGATTGGCCTCCTCCTCAAATTTATCATCCTCGGTACAGTTTCGCTTTAATCTGCGGAACTGTCCGAAGGGTACATTCGTTAGCCACCTTGGTAGGTGGCAACTTGAGAAGGGGATGTAGCCATTCCTGGCTGTGGGTTGTTGAAATGTATTACAAACATATTTATTATCCTTCCTTGTGATTTGGATATCCAGAAATTCTACCTTCTCTTCTCCAATGCTGGAGGTAAACCTCAGGTTATTTATTCCACTAATGTTATCTACCTAATCCAGTGTCCATGTTCGAGACAGTATATAGGAAGAACTAAACGAACCCTGAAAGTCAGGATATCAGAACATCTGAATAACATAGCCAAAGGCTATGAAAAACATTCACTATCCAGACATTTCAAAGAGGTACATAACAAAGACCCTAGTGGTCTCTCGTTCATGGCACTGGAGAAGGTAGAGAAACATTGGCGAGGAGGAAACCAGATTGAGAGATTGTCAAGAGCCGAGTCTAGAAAAATATATGAATTTAGCAGCCTTCTACCAAGGGGCCTAAATGCCGAATTAGAAATCTTCGGCTTCATATAGGGTGGCGCGTTTGGGTGTCGATGCGGAGTTGCATGTCAGGCTGTTTTTCAGCACTGCAACTCCACCTCTACCCCACACGTGCCCCCCTTATTCTACTGTTTATGATCCTCAAAATATCCACAAGAAGTACTCGAATAAAAATTCTCCCCACAACAGGAGAAAGAGATATTAGTTTCTTCAATGGATGTCATTTAATGCTTCAAAATGTAGTTATAGTGATGTATGTGCTTAAAACATTATTAACATCTGACCTGCACTATATTTATTTATATTTTTAAACATATTTTTATTATTTTTATAAATATATATATATATATGCATTCCCACACGACAAGTGATTTTTTGTCATATGGGAGACTGTACAATTTATAATTCATGATATATCTGTATGGTAGTTATTTGAAAATACAATAAGATTGTGATAATGTACTATAACCTGCTGCTTTGTATGTAGAAAATAGCACATAGAAAACAAAAAACGCATCAGAATACAAAAAAACCGCATAACAACCGCAATGGAAAAATATGTATGTTTGGAAGTCCGGTCCGGACTTTAGATATAACCAGGATCCAGAACGGATTTTCAAGAGTACCGATGACAACTATATAATCTGCAGATAATGGAGTCGGGGTAGTACCACTGAGGAAGGGGACAGCGTCTCCCCGAAACGTGTTTGGCGAGAATCTTGGCAACAATCCTGGACTAGACACCCCGAATCCTATTTGGAGTAAAAGTGCACTTTCTATTAAGAGAAGGATCTCCTTGATATATACCGGAAGAGGATCGGATACATCACCCCGTCAGCGCTCGGAAACAATTGGCCGCCTACCTCACACAAGAACATCACGTGAGGAGTAGCGGTGAAAGACACGAGGGACGCTAACACCGCAGCCGGGACGCCGGCATTCTAAGCGGAATAAAAGACTATTACCACAGTCCCATCGAACAGAGCGCAGAGGGAGGTAAGCCCACACTTGTGGGAAGTTATATAGGAGATATCCTTCTATAAAAAGCGGAACTTACTCTGGTAATTTGAGTTGCTGTTACATGAGGAACGAATTGAGCCTTTAACCAGCATTTATATGGCAGCATACTCGTGCGCAACCAACTAACAGTGACTCAGCTGATACTCTTCTACTATGGACTCATGGGGCCGACAATTATAAATAGCAGACCATCAGCTTAAAGGGAACCTGTCATCTGGATTTTGGGTATAGAGCTGAGGACATGGGTTGCTAGATGGCTGCTAGCACATCCGCAATACCCAGTCCCCATAGCTCTGTGTGCTTTTATTGTGTATAAAAACCAATTTGATACATATGCAAATTAACCTGCGATGAGTCAGAGCTTGAAAATATGACTCTTCTCTGGTCACACAAGTAAGATATGACTCTTTTATGTTAATTTGCATATGTATCAAATCGGTTTATATACACAATAAAAGCACACAGAGCTATGGGGACTGGATATTGCGGATGTGCTAGCGGCCATCTAGCAACCCATGTCCTCAGCTCTATACACAAAATCCTGGTGACAGGTTCCCTTTAAAACAGTATTCACTGCAAATACAGATATACCATCTTATTCTGAAGGTTGTGACAGTACAAGCATCGGCTTATTGGAAACATTGTTTATTAATATCTGTTTGCAACAATGCAATAGCCAGCGTGACTATAGATACATTTTTTTATTGAAAGTTGCCTTATAGAAAGTATCAACTTATTGAAAGTATTACATTCTGTGGATGCGGGACATTCCTAATGTATAGGAAATCTATGGAATCCAATTGATTGTATATGAAACCTTTTATGCACAAAGAAATTACCATTTGCAGCTGCAGAGACCGACAGCACTACTGTCTATATTACCCTACCTAGGACCATATAGGTCCACAGACGTCTGGTGCCATCGGCCTCTGCACCATTGAATTATATACATTTTAATATATTGGTTTTGTTATTATTTTATAGATATTGTATTTTATTGATATTGATATTGTATTTTATTGAAGGTATATATGGTACAGGTGATACTATCCCTATTTTTATTCCATTAAACCATGCTTATATTCCATATATGAGTGCCAGTTCAATCCTTTATACCAATCAAAATACTGTCTGTTATAGTCCCCTTGTGGGACTATTAAGTGGTAAAAAAAATAAAAGCACATTTATTAAATAAAAAAATTCCATAAAAAAATATGTCTGTGAAGGTTCTCATTTATCCAGGTCATGGTATATCTGTAAAGAATAATTCAAGGCAACTGGACGTACTGTAGATTTCTTGAAAACTTTTCACTCGTTCTTCCATCGAGCTTTCTCAATTCTGAGTGATTGTACAAAAATTCTGGGAATAAATATGTAACTGAATCCACATCTGGTAATTATACCCAGCATTGGGTCAAAGGTGTTGATTTCATTATCCTAATTGGAGTCAGTAGGTGATAACGACTTCCCAGAAAAAGGTGTCAAAACAGCATTGTATGTGGCAGACAATAGATGTCTAACCCCCCACCACCACCTCTATTCAAGCTTGGCTTCTGATGGACAACATTGTGTACGCAGTCCAGTGCAATGAGGAATGCTCAGAACTGTATATCGGCGAAACAAAACAACAACAACTACATCAGCGTATGGCCCAGCATAGAAGAGCCAAAACCTCTGGTCAAGATTCAGCCGTGTACTTACACCTAAAAGGAACAGATCACACCTTTGAAGACAGTCAAGTACGTATTTTGGATAAGGAGGCCGATTGGTACAAAAGTTGGGACACTAAACAAATTGTGAATAAAAACTGAATGCAATGATGTGGAGATGGCAAATTTCAATATTTTATTTGTAATAGAACGTAGATGACAGATCAAACGTTTAATCCGAGTAAATCAGTGGCGTAACTACAGGGGAAGCAGCTGCTTCGGGACCCGGGCTGGCCCGGCACCCAGCAGCGTGAGGCACAAAGTTTCCTAATAGTTTTTCAGGCCAGGCCCCTTCACATACAGTGCAGCTCCAATTGGGGGCCTGGCCTGTCCATCACCAAACACCGCCCCCTGTGTGACCAAATGTGAGCAGCAACACAGTCTCCTGCACAGCCCTAACCCTGACTCCGCCCACTCATGTGACTGATCACGTACTCCCGACATCATGAAAGGTCCTTGTGCTCACTATGAACTCGCATCTCCTGAGGTAGGACATGTAACTGAAAAAGTATATAGCCAGTTCACAGTGAGTTGGTCCACACCCACACCCACACCTTAGAGTACAGTCCCCCCCCCCACACCTCAGTGTACATTACCCCCACACCTCAGTGTACATTACCCCCACACCTCAGTGTACAGTCCCCCCCCACCACACCCACACCTCAGTGTACAGTCCCCCCACACCTCAGTGTACATTACCCTCACACCTCAGTGTACAGTCCCCCACATCTCAGTGTACAGTCCCCTCACATCTCAGTGTATAGTCCCCCTCATACCTCAATGTACAGTCCCCCCACATCTCAGTGTACAGTCCCCCCCATACCTCAATGTACAGTCCCCCCCACATCTCAGTGTACAGTCCCACCCATACCTCAATGTACAGTCCCCCCACATCTCAGTGTACAGTCCCCCCCCACATCTCAGTGTACAGTCCCCCCATACCTCAATGTACAGTCCCCCCACATCTCAGTGTACAGTCCCCCCATACCTCAATGTACAGTCCCCCCATACCTCAATGTACAGTCCCCCCCATACCTCAATGTACAGTCCCCCCATACCTCAATGTACAGTCCCCCCATACCTCAATGTACAGTCCCCCACACCTCAGTGTACAGTCCCCCCACACCTCAGTGTACAGTCCCCCCACACTTCAGTGTACAGTCCCCCCCATACCTCAGTGTACATTATCCCCCACATCTTAGCGTACAGTCCCCCCACACCTCAGTGTACAGTCCCCCCCCACATCTCAGCCTACAGTACCCCCCACATCTCAGTTCAAAATAAGTTACTACATGAGTAGGTTCCGTATACTTCTCCCGCGCTGTTGACATTCGCGAACTCCATGATCCATGTGAAAAAGCACATTACTCTCCTGTTTCTGATCCACATGATCTGGGAGTGCCACGTGATGTTGTGACGTTAGTAGGTCCTTGCCAAGTATAGTATTTAGCCATTGCCGTAGGACATGTGAATGGAGCATTTCCAGCACTGATGTAGATACGGGGGTCGCAGAAAACCAGAGCCCCCCCCCCCCCGCCTTTCCTGTACTGTTTCTGGGGTACTACAAGTCCCAGAATATTAGTTCTTGCGATAGGTGTAAATCCATTAAAACCTGGCTATTTGTAGGCTTCCCTTATGTATGGAGACAGTGAGCTGTGGTTATTAGGGGCTCAGACCATTGGGACAGTTGGTGTCAGCCCTGCAGCAATACATAGAATGGGCACCTATCCTACAGCAGGGGTCATACTGTGCTGTACATACAATGTAGTGTGACGTCATATTCACCTCTTCGGTTATATTACACAGGAAAGCACAATTCTGCAGCAACACCCCCCCCCTTCCCCTAGCCCTTGTCTATGCTGCCCTGGTCTGTGCCCCCCTGGCATTTGAGTTGCGAAGTGCGCGGGGTGGGGGGCCCCACACAAAAAATTGCTGTGGGGCCCAGTCACTTCTAGTTATGCCCCTGGAGTAAATGTATCATTTTAAAGGAAAAATACGTTGATTCAAATTTTCACGGTGTCAACAAATCCCCAAAAAGTTGGGACAAGTAGCAATAAGAGGCTAGAAAAAGTAAATTTGAGCATAACGAAGAGCTGGAAGACCAATTAACACTAATTAGGTCAATTGCCAACATGATTGGGTATAAAAAGAGCTTCTCAGAGTGGCAGTGTCTCTCAGAAGCCAAGATGGGTAGAGGATCACCAATTCCCACAATGTTGCGCAGAAAGATAGTGGAGCAATATCAGAAAGGTGTTACTCAGCGAAAAATTGCAAAGACTTTGCATCTATCATCATCAACTGTGCATAACATCATCCGAAGATTCTGAGAATCTGGAACAATCTCTGTGCGTAATGGTCAAGGCCGTAAAACCATACTGGATGCCCGTGATCTCCGGGCCCTTAAACGACACTGAACCACAAACAGGAATGCTACTGTAAAGGAAATCACAGAATGGGCTCAGGAATACTTCCAGAAACCATTGTCAGTGAACACAATCCACCGTGCCATCCGCCGTTGCCAGCTGAAACTCTACAGTGCAAAGAAGAAGCCATTTCTAAGCAAGATCCACAAGCTCAGGCGTTTTCACTGGGCCAGGGATCATTTAAAATGGAGTGTGGCAAAATGGAAGACTGTTCTGTGGTCAGACGAGTCACGATTCGAAGTTCTTTTTGGAAATCTGGGACGCCATGTCATCCGGACAAAAGAGGACAAGGACAACCCAAGTTGTTATCAACGCTCAGTTCAGAAGCCTGCATCTCTGATGGTATGGGGTTGCATGAGTGCGTGTGGCATGGGCAGCTTGCATGTCTGGAAAGGCACCATCAATGCAGAAAAATATATTCAGGTTCTAGAACAACATATGCTCCCATCCAGACGTCATCTCTTTCAGGGAAGACCCTGCATTTTTCAACAAGATAATGCCAGACCACATTCTGCATCAATCACAACATCATGGCTGCGTAGGAGAAGGATCCGGGTACTGAAATGGCCAGTCTGCAGTCCAGATCTTTCACCTATAGAGAACATTTGGCGCATCATAAAGAGGAAGGTGCAACAAAGAAGGCCCAAGACGATTGAACAGTTAGAGGCCTGTATTAGACAAGAATGAGAGAGCATTCCTATTTCTAAACTTAAGAAACTGGTCTCCTCGGTCCCCAGACGTCTGTTGAGTGTTGTAAGAAGAAGGGGAGATGCCACACAGTGGTGAAAATGCCTTGTCCCAACTTTTTGGGGATTTTACCCCTGAGGAAGCCGGATTGCTCCGGCGACACGCGTTGGGCGCTTGCTATGTTTCCAGGTCCACTGTACCAGCTGGCTATGTAGGTTTGGCTCTTGATATTTGACCCTATGTCGGTCTTATTGCACCTTTAATTCTAGTGGTCTTACCTTACCTTGCATTTGCTATATGTGATTTATTGTATTGCTTTATATGCTGGTTGATAACGCATACATTTTCATGTGATAATTCAGTGGACCTGTGTGTGTTGGTTACATATATTCATTGCATACCGCACTTTGTTCTACATTGTATACAATTTTTTAATGCGTGTGTGTTGTTGTGTCCAATAAACTTTATATATATATTTTTTATCCTTCAATGGTTGGATGTGCATTTATGGGGTGGCTCTTTTGACTCTCTCTTGGGTTAGATTATTTGTCATATGTAGTTTTACCACCCCTTGCACTCCTTTAAGCATTTGGTGTGCCCCCTGTCTCTTTAAACCCAACTTTTTGGGGATTTGTTGACACCATGAAATTCTGATTCAACATATTTTTCCCTTATAATGGTACATTTTCTCAGTTTAAACTTTTGTTCTGTGATTTATGTTCTATTCTGAATAAAATATTAGAAGTTGGCACCTCCACATCATTGCATTCAGTTTTTATTCACGATTTGTATAGTGTCCCAACTTTTTGGGAATCTGGTTTGTACAAACGAGGCATGAAGGAGGCCATCTACATAAAAATGGAGAAGCCAAGCTTGAATAGAGGTGGGGGGGGGGGGGGGGTTAGACATCTATTGTCTGCCACATACAATGCTATCTTGACACCTTTTTCTTGAAAGTCTTTATCACCTACTGACTCCAATTAGGATAATGGAATCAACACCTTTGACCCAATGCTGGGTATAATTACCAGATGTGGATTCAGTTACATATTTATTCCCAGAATTTTTGTACAATCACTCAGAATTGAGAAAGCTCGTTGGAAGAACGAGTGAAACGTTTTCAAGAAATCTACAGTACGTCCAGTTGCCTTGAATTATTCTTTACAGATATACATAAAAAAATATGCTTTTTTTTCCATTTGAAATATGCTTTCAATGAAAAAAAATAGCAAAAAAAAATTAAAAATCTCCCCCATATGTTTGGTATTGCCACGTCCGTAACGACCCGGACAACATTAATATCACAATGAACACCAGAAAAAAAAAGATTAAAAATAAAATGACAGAATTGCTAATTTATTGTTAGTTGCCACCCAAAAAAATTAATAACAAGCGATCAAAACATTTACTCCAAAATGATACCAATGAAAAATACGTCGTCCCGCAATAATCAAGCTCTCACACAAGAAAAATAAAAAAGTTACGGGTCTTGGGAAGGAGCGATGCAAAAAAATTATTTCCTTTTAAAAAAAGGGGTTTTATTGTAAAAAAAGTAGTAAAATGTAAAAAAACTACAGTCCTGATCAAAAGTTTAAGACCACTTGAAAAATGGCAAAAAATCATATTTAGCATGGCTGGATCTTATCAAGGTTCCAAGTAGAGCTTCAACAAGAAGAAATGGGAGTGAGACAAAACATTTTTTGAGCATTCAATTTAATGAAAACAATGAATAAACCGAAACAGGCTGTTTTTCAGCTGATCAAAAGCTTAGGACCACACCTCCAAAAAAAGAAACTAAACCCCCGCAAAAGAGAAAACCAACTTCCCAACATGAACTCAGTAATGAGTAGCTCCGCCGTTATTGTTTATCACTTCAGAAATTCGTTTCGGCATGCTTGATGCAAGCGTTTCCATGAGGTGAGTGGGAACATTTCTCCAAGTGGTAAACTTCCCTTGCCATCCATCCCCAAAGGTTCTCCATTGGATTTAGATTAGGGGAATACGCAGGATGGGCCAAAAGAGTGATGTTATTCTCCTGGAAGAAGTCCCTTGTCCTGCGGGTATTGTGTACTGTAGTGTTGTCCTGTTGAAAAACCCAGTCGTTACCACACAGACGAGGGCCCTCAGTCATGAGGAATGCTCTCTGCAACATCTGGACATAGCCAGTGGCCGTTTGACGCCCCTGCACTTCCTGAAGCTCCATTGTTCCACTAAAGGAAAAAGCACCCCAGAGCATTATGGCGCCCCCTCCACTGTGGCGCGTAGAAAGCATCTCAGGTGGCATCTGCTTGTCATGCCAGTAACGTTGGAAACCATCAGAACCATCAAGGTAAAAAAAATTCTCATCAGAGAATAAAACTTCCTTCCACCTTTGAATGTCCCATGTTTGGTGCTCTCTTGCAAAGTCCAAACGAGCAGTTCTGTGGTGTTCAAGGAGATGAAGTCTTTAAAGACGTTTTTTGTTTTTGAAGCCCTCCAGTCTCAGATGCTGTCTGATGGTTATGGGGCTGTAAGGGCCTTAATTTGGGTAGAGGATCGTCTAGTGTCTTGACGGACAGCCAATTGGATCCTCCGGCTCAGTGCTGATGAATTTTTTGGGGGTCTTCCACTTGACTTTTTTGTTCCATAACCCTCAGGATCATTTAACCCCTTAGGGACCTATGACGTATCAGTACGGCATGGTTCCCGAGTCCTTAAGGACCCATGACGTACCGGTACGTCATGTGTTGTTACGATCACTGCCGTCCGGCAGGCGGTGATCGGAACAAGGTGCCTGCACAAATAATTGACCCCCGTGACCACCCCGTGTCGGCGATCAATTCAGACCTGTGGTTTGTGGCTTTTACCTGGTGCGGCGGCTGTGCCATCGGGTCACCATGGGGCTGTGGGGGGGACCCGATGGCATGAAAGGCAGCGAGATGCCTAAGTGAGGCATCGCACTGCCTTCCGGTGAAGAGTCTGTGAGATCCAGCCCCCTGGATCTCACAGGCCGGAAGCTGTATGAGTAATATACATTGTATTACTCATACAGCCAATGCATTCCAATACCTGCCGTGTGCCCATACAGCTGTTTATGGGGTGTTTCTGTAAACTACAGAATCAGGGCCATAAATATTGAGTTTTGTTTGGCTCTTAACTGATTTTACTAACTTTGTTAACCTTTTAGGTGTTCCACAAGAATTAATTGAAAATAGAGATACAATTTCTAAATTTCACTTTTTTGGCAGATTTTCCATTTTAATATTTTTTTTTACTTTTACAAAGCAAGGGTTAACAGCCAAACAAAACTCTATATTTATGGCCCTGATTCTGTAGTTTACAGAAACACCCCATGTGATATTTTTATAGAGCCAGTCGATACGGACGCGGCGATACCTAATATGTATACTTTTTTTTATTTATGTAAGTTTTACACAATAATATCATTTTTGAAACAAAAAAAACGTTTTAATGTCTCCATAGTTTGAGAGCCATAGTTTTGGGGCGATTTTCTTAGGTAGGGTCTCATTTTTGGTGGGATGAAATGACGGTTTGATTGGCACTATTTTGGGGGGCATATGACCTTTTGATCGCTTGCTATTACACTTTTTGTGATGTAAGGTGACCAAAAATTGTTTATTTAACACAGTTTTTATTTTTTACGTTGTTCATCTGAGGGGTTAGGTCATGTGATATTTTTATAGATCCGGTCGATACGGATGTGGTGATACCTAATATGTATACTTTTTATCTATTTATGTAAGTTTTACACAATAACAGCTTTTTTAAAATAAAAAAAATGATGTTTTAGTGTCTCCATATTCTGAGCCATATTTTTTTTTTATTTTGGGGCGATTGTCTCAGGTCGGGGCTCATTTTTTGCGGGATGAGATGATGGTTAGATTGGTACTATTTTGGTGGGCAAACGCCTTTTTAATCGCTTGATGTTGTTATTTTTGTGATGTAAGGTGACAAAAAATGGTTTCCTTAGCACAGTTTTTATTTTTTATTTTTTACGGTGTTCATCTGAGTTGTTAGGTCATGTGATATCTTTATAGAGCCGGTCGATACGAACGCGGCCATACCTAATATGTAAACTCCCCCCCCCCCCCTATTTTTTACCAATTTGTTTTAACTTTATTTTGGGAAAATGACGTTTTTGTTTATTTTTACTTTAAACTTTTAATTTTTTCGGGGGAAAACTTTCTTTTTTCAACTTTCTTTTTCACAAAATTTTTTGTCCCACTTTGGGACTTGAACTTTTGGGGGTCTAATCCTTTACAATGCATTCCGATACTTCTGTATTGGAATGCATTGGCTGTATGAGTAATACTGTGTACTACTCATACAGATTCCGGGGCCTGTGAGATCCAGGGGTCTTGATCTCACAGGCTCTTCACCGGAAGGCAGCGCAGATGCCTCAGGAAGGCATTGCGCTGCATTCCATGCCATTGGGTCCCCCGCACAGCCCCATGGGGACCCGATGGCACCGCCCGCCGCCGCAATAGATAAATGCCGCAAACCGCAGGTCTGAATTGACCTGCGGTTTTCGGCGATCGCCGACATGGGGGGGGGGGTCACGGGAACCCCCCCAGGCACTTAGTCGAGGTGCCTGCTCAATGATTTGAGCAGGCACCGGCTCCCGATCACCGCCCGCTGGCAGCGGTGATCGGAAATACAGGTACAGGTACAGGTACGCCCTGTGTCCTTAAGTACCAGGACATAAGGGCGTACCTGTACGCCCTGTGTCCTGAAGAGGTTAAGGGGTTAAATAAAAAATAAAAAACATTCACAAACATAGGTTGAGCCAAACATTGACAGAAGCTTCAGTGCAGCTCATTTTACATTGGGATACTTCTCCATAGGCACGATTTTCCAAAACTCCAGGGTTCTCTCACTCAGAATTGACCTGAGTTGGTCATATTCCAAAAGTTCATTCATCTCAATTTGAGTTGTTGCTTCGTCTGTCACCAGCAGGGGTTTTAAACAATCTGAATTGGCAGCAGGGCTAATGAGGAATGTATTTTGTGGCCTATTCAGTTGTAGATCGTGGATTCTGTCCTCAAAGGTCTGTTGTAGGTTTTCAAGAAGTTCTGTGTAGTAAGAAGTTCTCCTTTTTAGGATCTCAGCAGCTTGGGCACTTGCATTTTCCACAGAGGGGAAATGTGTTAGTTCTCCCTTTCTCAGATGAGTTTTAAAAAGCTTGAGCTTGTTAACAAATGCAAAAACATGTTTGCACTAGATCGGGCAGCATCTTTAATTCCTCTTGGAGCTCAAGGTTGAGTCTATCCAGGTGGTGCAGCATGTTCACCAGAAATGCCAGATCCAAAATCCACTGGGAATCAGAGAGCACAAGATAGTCTTTGTGTTTTTCTTCCAGAAACAACTTTACCTGACTCAAAATTTAGATATCTCCATACCTCTCGAAAGCCACCTTTACAGAGCAGTGAAGTGGCAAATCACTGGGAAGATTCTCAGTCAAGGTCTGCAATGAGATTTCTGAACTGTGGCTTGACAAAGCGCGACTGCTGCGCGAAACGGCTGTTGCCTTTTTTCTTCTGCGAATTGTGACCCGCACCCGCTATGTTTTAACCTGGATAAAGCTACAACTTGTTGAAGATTTGGTGAGTTACACCTTCTCTTTTTTCTTCTACCCTTGACGAGATTTCTGAACTGTCTGTAATTAGGTGCATGAATGTGAATAAAATGGACAATTTCCAGAAGCAGGTATCATGACGTAGCCTAAATTTCGCTTTTTAGACACCACCTGCTCCTGATGAATGATGCAATGAAATGTCCAAAATTCTGGAAAGCGGTCATCACCTTTACATAGCCCGACAAGGCCATTCTCAGATCCTATCATAGACAGTGCTCATCTGTGGTTATGGCTCTGAGTTTTGATAATGGCAAATTTGCCTTTTCAACTACAGTCATCAGGGTCTCTTTCATATGCAAATTAGCACAGGCTGAGGATAAAAGATCATTTTCTGACCTTATGCAGCATCAGACTGCAGGATGAAAAGTATGATTAGTATCACACTGCGGGCTACACTGGGGTACTGCTGGCGGGTTTACATGCATTTAGGAGGTGACAGTTTCCCTTTAAAGAACTGAGTCTGTTGTTCTTAGTGGCGTTTCAATGCATTTAGCTTGTGTTTGCGAAGTTCGGTACCTGTCGGAAAGTCGTGGTCCATCTTAGCATGTTGTGAGGCAAAGCTGAAGATTTAAAGCTTTAAAATGTGATAGTGATGTCTGGCATATCAAACAGAATGGCTCCCTTTCCTCTGAATGAAAAAATACAAATCCTCCCACTCCGGTAGAAATGTTCTGTGTTCATCTTCATATTTACGCTTGGCTTTATGTTTCCCAGACACTGCCATGTTTAGTTGACATGTGGTGATGTTGCAGCGTTCTCCTCACTGAGGGGTGGAGGCTGGTTTTGATTTTGTTTGGATTCCTAGTTTTGTTTGGTTTCCTCCAATTATTTTGCATCCTATGTAAGACACACCTAGGTTTTAGAGGAGAAAAATATGGAAAAAAATAAAATAAAAATCTTCATCAGACCTAAGATAAGACTCCCAATCCTCATCAGACCTCCAAATCAGACCATCAGACCTAGAAAATAAGACCCCTAATGCTTAGATGAGACATCGCAAATCAGACACCCACAATGCTCAGACAACCCCCCATGCTCAGATGATCTGACATGGGGGGAGATGTGAGCATGGGGTATCAGATTTTTGGTGTCTGATGTGAGCACTGGGGGGGCTTATTTTGTGGGTCTGATGAGGATTTTGGAGTTTTATCTGAGCTCATACTACCCCCATGTCAAATAAGACACCCATGGTCAGTACTTTAATAAAAAACTGCGGACTGTTCTCCATGTGTAGGAGGCTTATCCTGCCGTACCTCTGCTGCCACTGTTCTGAGGACTGTGGCGCCCTCCCTACAGTGATCTGACGTGCACAGCTATACAAGACAAGACCGGCACTCACTGTATTGTCTGTTTAAGAAAGGCCCACCTTACGAGCCGAAACGTGTCAGAGTTCTTCATGTGACAAATAAAAATGAAAAAGATATCGCATCTAGTGAGTACCGGTCTTGTCTTGTATAGCGTACATGGGAGTGCCGACTGCAATATTGTTGGATATACTGACGTGCACAGCATCAGGTCAGAGCGCGGGCCTCCACGTACTAACTATGTCCTAAAGCTGTGCGCATCACGACATAGTGGAGAGCGCTGCTGAGAGCATTGCAAAGTAGAGGAATAGCTGGCCTGCTTGTCACGGATGTTCCTGTGACAGGTGCCATCAGATCAGTGAGACTGGCAACACGTAGTTTGATCTGACAGGTTTCTATGGATCAATTCATGTCTGTGTTGTTTTTGGTGATGGCCACACCCCTTGCCTCAGGTGTTGCTTATGTGGTCATTTATCCTTCCCTATTTATTGTGGCTTCTCCCACCATGCGGTGCGGTTTATAGCTTCAGTCTGGTTTTGGATTGCTGGTGTTTGGATTTGGCAGACTTCCTGTGCTTCCATTGCCTTTTGAAGTTAAGTGTCTTCTTTCCCTTTTGATTATTGTTTGGGTTATCTTGTGTTGCTCCTTTTCCTGTCATTTGTGTTTAGGCCTTAGGGATACTCTTGTTCGTCCTACCTGTTGGCGGAACAGGCTGTCTCTTGTCCTGACATTAGTACCAGGGTCCTACAGGGTGAATTGGGACTTTAGGTTCCTGTGTATGAACTCGCCTACCTCTGGGGTCAGTTCATATTTGCAGTCAGTCAGGACTTTGATTAGGGTTTTCTTTAGGAGGTGACCAGCTCCTTTCCCTAGCTTCCAAGCCTTCTCCCCTCACCCCTTTCCATCCTACGTTTGGTGTGGGTTTCCCTCCCATACTGAAACGTGACACCACTCCCCTGCAAGCCGCATACAGTATGTAGACAGAGGAGAGTGCTGCAGAAAGGAGAGTAAGAGCTGGCTGGACCTCTCCCCTAGGATCCGCAAATGAAGTTGCAAGGAGCCGCATGCAGCTCTCGAGCTGCGAGTTGGCCACCCCTGGTATAAACTAAGGCAAAGTGACATTATTGATCACATGTCTGCTATGAATTTAATCTCCTTTAGGCCTCTTTCACACTTGCGTTGTCCGGATCAGGCGTGTACTCCACTTGCCGGAATTACACGCCGGATCCGGAAAAACGCTAGTGTACTGAAAGCATTTGAAGACGGATCTGTCTTCAAAATGCTTTCAGTGTTACTATGGCAGCCAGGACGCTATTAAAGTCCTGGTTGCCATAGTAGGAGCGGGGAGCGGGGGAGCGGCATACTTACAATCCGTGCGGCTCCCGGGAGGCGCTCCAGAATTACGTCAGAGCGCCCCATGCGCATGGATGACGTGCCATGCGATCACGTCATCCATGCGCCTGGGGCGCCCTGACGTCACTCCGGAGCGCCCCGTGAGCCGCACGGACGGTAAGTATGCTGCTCCCCACTACACTTTACCATGGCTGCCAGGAATTTAGCGTCCTGGCAGCCACGGTAACCATTCAGAAAAAGCTAAACGTCGGATCCGGCAATGCACCGAAACGACGTTTAGCTTAAGGCCGGATCCAGATCAATGCCTTTCAATGTGCATTTATTCCGGATCCGGCCTTGCGGCAAGTCTTCAGGATTTTTGGCCGGAGCAAAAAGCGCAGCATGCTGCGGTATTTTCTCCGGCCAAAAAACGTTCCGGTCCGGAACTGAAGACATCCTGATGCATCCTGAATGGATTTCTCTCCATTCAGAATGCATTAGGATAAAACTGATCAAGATTCTTCCGGCATAGAGCCCTGACGACGGAACTCTATGCCGGAAGAAAAGAACGCAGGTGTGAAAGAGCCCTTACTTGGCTGGTTGCTACTTGTGAACATCTCAAGGAAAGATTGCGGATGATTTGATTTCCCTGTGATCTTACTTAAAGGGGTTATCCCATCATAATGATCACTGTTAAATCTGTTAAATCAATGATTTGACAGTGATCATTTTTGTAAATATATTTGATTAACCCATTCCGACAGTTTAGGAGAAAATTCATCCCCACTTACCTCATTGGTGTCATTCGGTCTCCCCTGGTTACGGCCACCGCTCTTCTCCGGAATCCCGGTGGCCGCGCTTGCGCAGAAGACTCCTTCTTTTCTCCTGGCCGGGCCGCTCACTGTCCTGAACACGGACGCCGCCACGCATGAGAGATGGTGACTTCTTCCTGGCCAGAATAGTACAGAGCCGTGAACGCCCACCCCGGCTCTGTACTATACTGGCTAGGAATAAGTCAGAATCCAGGAAGTGAACGGCGCGCTGGCAGCAGGTAAGTATGAAATTGCAAAGTGGGATTACCCCTTTAACATTTATTACAAAGTACAAGCTCATTAATTGAAAGGTGTTAAGCCTTTTCTACCAAACGCCTATATCGAAAAGGTCATGAAACATTTTATTGAGGAAGAGGCAATAATGACTTAACGTTACCTTTGGAGAACTCATTAATGTTGCATTTGGAGCTCAGGAGCTTGAGCACTGAACAAAATCCTGCAAAAATCCAATCCTCAACAGTATAAAGAATCTCATATACCCTTAATAGCTGCCAAAGTCAAGCACAAGCGTGCGGGTGATAACGCTAAAATGTCATGTTTTATGGGGCTTTGAGGGCATTCAAGAGGATTCTCGAAGTGACTCCTTTTCAGAACGGAAAGTGATATAAGGAGGTATTAATCCATTAGAGCACAGGTACTTTTGTCTCTGTATTCCCCCTGGAGCTGTATGGCCAGTCTATTTTGTAGCTTTTAGGGGGTCATTTATCATTCTGAAATACGCCAAAATTTGGTGTATTTCAGGTGCAGACTGTGGAGCAACAGCTGGTTGCGCTGCAATTTGCGACTTTGCCCGCTGCCGCCAGGTCTAAATAAGTAGGCGGGGAAGGGCCGGCAGGCCCGTCTGATTTACAATTTTCTATGCCTAGTTCAGCCGTATAAAAAGGTTCAAATGTAAGACAGCTCTGAAGCGGTCTTACATTTAGAACTTGGGCTGGATGCGCCGAAATTATGGAGAGGCATGCGCCTCTTCAAAACTTCGGTGGAACTACTGCTGGCTTAGGGCTTTATTCAGACCAGCGGTAGTTCCCCGTAGTTCCTTTTTATCATTTTAGACGTGTTGGACATTATGATTCGAAATTGTTTTAATGTTACTTTTAAGTCTGGTTTTGCATTGTATAGTTGCACCACATTTATGAAGTGGTGCACACACATGTATTTGGTGCAACTGTACTGTGTTGTATGACTTAAAGAGGTTGTCCCACAAAAAATATTCTACAGTTTTCAAACCAGCACCTGGTTCTAAATACTTTTGTAATTGCATGTAGTTAATAATTTTGTATAGCCCCTGAGTTATCTAATAAAATATATCTGTATAGCGCCACCTGCTGTTTGGTCTTTTTCTTATTTCTTTGTCCTGCTCATTGAGAAAGCTACACATGCTCAGTTCCATCCTTCAACTGCCTCCTGAGTTGCAGCATAAAAGACACTCCCCTTGAGCTGCCAGCTTGAAATAAATCTAACAGAACAATTAATGGGAAGATCTGTGGATCCATGTGAGGTACAGGGCTGATTCTAGCTTTGTTAGAAAGAGATTTTAATTTTTTACATTAATCATGACATAACCACTTTAATCTAAAAAAAAAAACACACCAGGGGGGTGCATGGTGTAGAATGCACTTTTTTAGTTACATTTTGAGTGTCTCAGATACTAAATGTGCCATAATCGAGGTCTAATCCCACTTTTCTGCCTTAAATATAGACAACTTTGAAAACTACCATGTCTCGGGGGCGTGGCCTGAGCATGCAATCATGAACAAGCACATTTCAGAGCTCCCGGACCCTGGGCCTTTTTATGTGCTCCTAAAAGCAATGATTTTGATGTAACTGGCCTTAACAGAATGGTCAGACGTTCGGGCCGCCGTGGATCCACATATATGGCCTCAGAACCTCACACTGCGAGGTATTTCTCTTCCACGCCGGCCCCCATGCCAGAACCTCCCAAAATGACGCCGATGGAGGAAGACGCAGCAGAGCCTTTGAACCAGGCTGTCAGCTTATCGGTTCATACACAAGCGGTCTCCCCATCGCAGCTGTCACTATCCTCAGACTGGCCTGCAGTGACTTCCGCAACCATAGGTCACACTTACTTACCAAGCAAGAAGTCGTACATCCAGACGGCTTTATGGTCCAAGATGGCGCCTGAGGGAGCGCAAGAGATGACTGCTCCCTCTGCTCCCACCTCCAAGGTCTGTGTGCAGGACCCTGCCAAGCTGACATCTCAGCAGTTGGCCCATGTGCCTTGCATTTCAGCCTCCGGAGACCCGCATCTAAAGGTCTTTGTGACCACTCCTGGGTCCATGGACACAGACGAGACCTCTACACTTACCCGGGTGAGTGAGATGCATTGTGATGCTGCACCTAGGCCTCGTACCGGTATTTTTCCAACTTCGTCTCATCTTCCCTGCCGATCTAAGACTCTGGCCCCACAGTCTGGTGGTATCCAAGCTCCGCTAACGGCCCAGCCATATACACCTCTGCTACAGGCCCAAGGCTGCTCACAGGCCGCAAATGGGGTTGACCGGCCCTCTCAGATTCTGCCGGTGGATCTCCCCTCTACTCCGGCTATTTTTCATCCCTCAGCCGTTTCTGATTCCTCAGGGGCTTCATCATCTGCCTCCTCTTCTCAAGGTAGACGTGCTAAACGTCCAAAGCTAAGGGATATATGGTCACTCCTTAGTACGCTCCCTACTAAAACGGATCTGGAGGCGATTATACAAAGGGTCGAGGCCAAACATGATCAGGCTATAGCAGAAGTCAAGGCTGACCTAACAGATATTTCTACTAAGTTGACTTCACAAGCTCAAGTTTCAATTGAGCTGGATGCCCGCCTTACTAATGTGGAAACAATCATTACCTCACAGTAGGCCTTAAACAGACACCTACTTTTGCAGTTAGACAACCAGGAAAACAGGGGCCGACGTAATAATATCAAGCTACGTGGGATCCCTGAAGAGGTCCAAGCCACAGAATTACGGAAAGCGGTGTCCACTATCTTCAACTCTCTTCTCGTCAGACCTGAGGAGTCTGAAATAGAACTAGATAGAGTACACAGGGTCCTTGGCCCTAGGCGTTCAGAGAAATTCGGCTCCACACGACGTCTTATGTAGAGTTCACTTCTTCAGAGAAAAAGAGGAACTTTTACAAAGAGCTTGGAGACAGGGCCCTATAACATTCGCTGGATCACAGATTCAAATACTACCCGATGTATCTAGGAGAACCTTGCTTATGAGGCACTCTCTCAAACCTCTCCTGCAAATTATCACCAATGCTGGGGCCACCCATTCCACCTGATAGTCCATAAAAATGGATCTAGATTTGCCCTACACTCCCCAGACCAGGCGGGAGAGCTTAGTCAGTTTCTGGACAGCCCACTCATCTCACTACCGGACTGGCTTGACGTTCCAGTTTTTTCATCTCCTGCAACTGGGCCCCTCCCACGACTGAGAAGCGGACCCCAACGAGACCGTCTCCAAGTTCCACAACCTCCAGGATAGGGGACTTTCTTCTTCAAAAATAGTTCCAGGTCCTATCGGTTGAGAAGAACCCTTGTTATGTGACCTACAATAGTTGGTATTGTGCTAGATAGGAAGTGGATACAGAGAACGGAGTGTGGCACTGACATGTTCAACATTTTTTTCCCCACGTTGGTAGTTCTTTAATTTTAGTCTTCCGCTGTCCTCTGTATCTCCTTTCTTAATTCTCTTATCGTTGCTTAAATATGTCTGGGCCGGGGAAAGGGATGCTTTCTAGATAGCTCTCCTTCACCCCTACTAGGACCGTGAGTCTTGGCTCGCTCGAATCGGGCTTACCAAGAATCACATAGTGGATAACATTTTCCACAGTTTTGTTTAATTTTGTTTTATCTGATCTGGATTAGCCGGTTTAGATATTTGACCTTATAGGCATATTTGTCTTTTGTTGATTTAAATTTTGTGTACTGTCCACCTATCCTTTTGTCTCTTATCCTTCCCCCACCCCTATTGTCTTTTCTTTTATATCTTGCTCCTTTACAGGCCCTGACTATGTCTGATATTAGTTTTGCGTCAATCAATGCCAACTGGTTAAATACTCCTGAGAAACGTTCCTCCATTCTCCGCCTCCTGTGGTGTAAAAAGGTACAAATTGCCCTTATTCAAGAGACTCATTTTCGCAGGGATGCTATACCAAAGTTTAGTTCCCCCAGATATCCAGATGCTTATCATAGCTGTTACAACGTATCAAAATCAAGAGGTGTGAGTATCCTTATTGCTAGATCCACCACCTGGGAATTTCTGGACACTAGTTCAGATGACACTGGCAGGTTTCTGTTTGTCAAGGGTCGTATAGGAGGCCAGGTGTACACCTTGACTAACATATACCTGCCCAATACTAAACAATTGAGGGCCCTAACTGGAATTCTATCTAAACTAGATGGTTTTGCAGAGGGCACACTTTTGGTCGGAGATCTAAATGTTGCTTTGGACCCACTTGTAGATGTTTCCAAGGGAACCTCTCATCTAGCCTACTCCTATATCCGTCGCATTAAAGGTCTTCTTCATACTTATCAGCTAGTAGATGTTTGGCGAGCAGTTAACCCTGAAGCTAGAGATTTCACTTACTACTCTACACCCAGAGATGTCTACTCCAGATTGGACTATTTTTTGCTAAGACATTCGGCAGTTCCGCTCATCGCCTCTTCCTCAATTGATCTTATAACATTTTCGGATCACTCTATGCTACATGTCTCCTTGAAATCCTCTCTTCCGTCTCCCAGATCTTAGCAATGGCGCCTCAATGAGTCGCTGTTGCAGGATTTGGAAGTTTCTCAAGAAATTAGCTTGGCTCTTTCTCGCTATTTTGAGGAAAATAAATGTAACAATGCCTCACCCCTTACTGTGTTGGCTGCACACAAATGTGTGATACGGGGGGAGTTCATCAGACATGGAGCTCGGCGCAAGAAAGAGAGGGCATTGGAAATTTCTCAGATCCTAAAGGAAATTGCCGAACTGGAGCAGGTTCATAAACGCTCCCATGCGCAATCGGTTCGTTCAGCTCTTTTACTGGCCGGGGAAAACTTAAAGACAACCTAGATATTTGTACGAAACTTATCCTCTCAAGGGGTGGAAGACATTTTTTCGAATATGGCAATAAATGTGGTAGAATGCTGGCCAGATCATTACGTGAACAAAGAGCGAGGGATTATGTCCCCCGAATTGCTCCTTCACAAGGCCATGTTCTGAACAACCCTGATTCCATAAAAGAGGCTTTCACCCACTTTTATCAGAACCTATTCAATCTCCCACAGTCTAACCAAACTAGTTTATCCCTAGATCTAGCCATGCGTACATACCTGACCAGATCAGGTTTACCCAAACTTCCGAGAGAGGCCCTTGAGGGACTGAGTGGCCCGATCACTACTGAAGAAATTGGAGAGGCACTAAAATCAATGGAGCCTAGTAAAGCACCGGGCCCAGATGGCCTCCCAGCTTCATATTATAAGATATATCTCCCCCTTCTCCAGATCCCTCTCACCAATGCCTTGAATAAAATAGGTTCGGGAAACCCCATCCCTAAGGATATGTCACATGCACATATTAAGGTAATCCATAAGGAGGATAAGGGCCCGACTGCCTGCGCTAGTTACCGCCCCATCTCGTTACTCAATGTTGACATTAAGTTATTTGCAAAGGTATTGTCCACACGTTTAGCCCCTTTCTTGCCAGATCTTATACATACCAATCAGGTGGGTTTTATTCCTTCAAGGGAGGCGAGAGACAATACCACGAAAGTGTTGAACTTGATTCCCTCTGTCTTTTATCCACCGATGCCGAAAAGGCATTTGACAGAGTGGGATGGCCTTGGTTACTTGCAGTGCTAAACCATGTGAGCATTGAGGGTCCACTGTTATCATGGATCCGCTCTCTTTATTCCTCACCCTCGGCATCCACAAAGGTTAATGGTGTGCTCTCGTCCCCCTTTGATATCAGGAATGGTACCCGCCAAGGGTGCCCTTTATCACCCTTAATTTTCGTTCTTACCCTAGAACCCCTACTGAGGACAATTAGGAAAAACCCTGACATGTCGGGTTTGGTAGTGGGCAATCAGGAATTCAAGATAGCGGCCTACGCGGATGATCTGATGTTTGATTACCAAACCTCGGATGACCTTCCCCAACCTAATAGCTGAATTTAAGATGTTTCATAACCTATCCAATTTGAAAATTAACCTACAAAAATCTGAGGCTCTTAATATATCCATACCAAACTCCCTTGAAACTGACCTAGCGAATTCCTTCCCGTTCAAGTGGACGACGGGTGCCATTAGATACTTGGGTACGATAATCTCCAAGGATCTGAAGGAGCTGTTTTCCAGAAATTACACCCCTCTCCTGAGTCGGATTAGGGAAGACCTTAACAGATGGTCCAAAGGCCTATATACAGTGGGATGCGAAAGTTTGGACACCCTTGTTAATCGTCATGATTTTCCTGTATAAATCGTTGGTTGTTACGATAAAAAATGTCAGTTAAATCTATCATATAGGAGACACACACAGTGATATTTGGGAAGTGAAATGAAGTTTATTGGATTTACAGAAAGTGTGCTATAATTGTTTAAACAAAATTAGGCAGGTGCATAAATTTGGACACTGTTGTTGTCATTTTATTGATTCCAAAACCTTTAGAACTAATTATTGGAACTCAAATTGGCTTGGTAAGCTCAGTGACCCCTGACCTACATACACAGGTGAATCCAACTATGAGAAAGAGTATTTAAGGGGGTCAATTGTAAGTTTCCCTCCTCTTCTGAAGAGTAGCAACATGGGGGTCTCAAAACAACTCTCAAATGACCTGAAGACAAATATTGTTCACCATCATGGTTTAGGGGAAGGATACAGAAAGCTGTCTCAGAGATTTCATCTGTCTGTTTCGACAGTTAGGAACATATTGATGAAATGGAAGACCACAGGCTCAGTTCAAGTTAAGGCTCGAAGTGGCAGACCAAGAAAAATCTCGGATAGACAGAAGCGACGAATGGTGAGAACAGTCAACCCACAGACCAGCACCAAAGACCTACAACATCATCTTGCTGCAGATGGAGTCACTGTGCATCGTTCAACCATTCGGCACACTTTACACAAGGAGATGCTGTATGCGAGAGTGATGCAGAGGAAGCCTTTTCTCCGCCCACAGAACAAAAAGTGCCGCTTGAGGTGGGCTAAAGCACATTTGGACAAGCCAGCTTCATTTTGGAATAAGGTGCTGTGGACTGATGAAACTAAAATTGAGTTATTTGGCCATAACAAGGGGCGTTATGCATGGAGGAAAAAGAACACAGCATTCCAAGAAAAACACCTGCTACCTACAGTAAAATATGGTGGTGGTTCCATCATGCTGTGGGGCTGTGTGGCCAGTGCAGGGACTGGGAATTGTGTCAAAGTTGAGGGACGCATGGATTCCCCTCAGTATCAGCAGATTCTGGAGACCAATGTCCAGGAATCAGTGACAAAGCTGAAGCTCCGCCAGGCCTGGATCTTTCAACAAGACAACGACCCTAAACACTGCTCAAAATCCACTAAGGCATTTATGCAGAGGAACAAGTACAACGTTCTGGAATGGCCATCTCAGTCCCCAGACCTGAATATAATTGAAAATCTGTGGTGTGACTTAAAGAGAGCTGTCCATGTTTGGAAGCCATCAAACCTGAATGAACTAAAGATGTTTTGTAAAGAGGAATGGTCCAAAATACCAGACTCTCATTGAAACCTACAGGAAGCGTTTAGAGGCTGTAATTTCTGCAAAAGGAGGATCTACAAAATATTGATTTCATTTATTTTTTGTGATGCCCAAATTTATGCACCTGCCTAATTTTGTTTAAACAATTATAGCACACTTTCTGTAAATCCAATAAACTTCATTTCACTTCTCAAATATCACTGTGTGTGTCTCCTATATGATATATTTAACTGACATTTTTTATCGTAACAACCAACGATTTATACAGAAAAATCATGACGATTAACAAGGTTGCCCAAACTTTCGCATCCCACTGTACATGGTTTGGTCGGTGTGCCATCTTTAAAATGAACGTTCTCCCGCATCTGTTATATCTATTCCAGACTCTTCCCATATACATACCAGCTAGTTTCTTTAATACTGCACACCGTAACCTTTTTACATTCATTTGGGCAGGAAGGAACCCGAGACTAACCAGATCCCTGCTACATGTTCCGAGGGATAGGGGAGGGTTGGGGATACCTGACTTACGGAAATATCATGCTGCTTCCATATTTCAGCGGGTGGTAGACTGGTGCCGACATGCTCCATTCAAACAATGGATCTCCATTGAACAACTCTCATCCGAGACCCCACCGGCTCTACTACTATGGACTGATAGGAAAACTCCTTCTACAATTTCCACTCACCCTATCATTGGGCCAACTTTACTTCAATTCCACAAATACCAACACATTCTCATGATCTCTCCAACACCATCCCCAATGTTCCCTGTCCTGTGACACCCTGACTTCCTGGCGAGTGGTTCGGGAGGCCCATTTGTACAATGGCGATTGAGTGATAGATGTCGCTCACCTTTCTTTAGAACCTCCAGATTTTGGTTGACATACGCTGAACTTTCGGGGCTGTCTGACCCCTGTACTCTCGGACCATGGAGAGCTAGGCAATTGTAGTGTCCCACTAGGTAAATGTGGGCACTACACAAGGGTCAATTGGGCCACGTTGTTCTCCACCTCCTGTGGAACAGTGGCATTGTATTTAACAGTCCATTTTAATGTATATTGCTATGCTTATATGTGTATTTTTCCCTGTTATGTGTGTATCAGGCCTATCAGGGTGTAGTTCCTAGGGAACCCCTAGTATAAATAGTCAGGTCCTGTGCAGGGAAGGGTCTGTGTAGTCAGGAGTCTGTGTGGAGACAGAAGAGAGTGTGCACCTTAGCCAGAGAGGAGCTGAGGGCCACCTCCTGACATGCAGCTAGACAGCCCAGGCTTCTAGTTGCCACCAGGGGAAGAAGTTACCTCCTGAGAAACCTGCAGTTCCCACAACCAAAGTACAGAGCAGAAGAGAAGCCAGCCAACCTGAGGGCTGAAGGGCAGAAGGATCTTACTTAATGCAAGGATATATACATACCTGAGGAAGTTTTTGTGACCAAGGGTAAAGCCATCAATAGGGCATACGGGCCTTGGGATTAAGACAGACAGGAGTTCTGAGGAATAGTGCACAGGATTTCTGAGGAAAAGTGCAGCCTGATCTGTAAGTGTTTTAACCCTCTGAGTATCTTACAAGAACATTGTGTCTGCCATTTGTAAAAGCCTGCTTATAATTGCTACTGCCATGTGGAACTGAACCTAGACTGTACAAAGTTAACTGTTTCCAGTAAAAGGAAGTTTTGGTACACCACAACATCGTGTTCCTCAATTATTCCTATCATAAATCGGTGTGCCACCATTACAGGCACTGGCGTCACAAATCTTAAAGGGACCTTTCCCCCGGCACATTAAACACCTGCAACATCCAGGGCACCTCATCTACCATCAGGCCTGGTCCCTATACTCTGAGTGTGCCCCAGAGGTTTCCTGTGCCAGCCTCTCCATCACTGCTGTACGCCTGCCCAGGGTCTTTCAAGAAACTGTGAGTAACCCAGAGCAACCCTTGTTTGCCTAAGTAACCGTGACCTCACCATCGCAATACCCTGCAGGGCTGCATACTGCACAATGACATCACTTCCTTTCCTCTATTCCCTCTTCCCCGGGCTTTGATAGAGCTCTTACGCCTTTTGAAAAAACGTGCATAGGCTCAGGAGTATACCGCCATTCTCTCTCAGCGCTGGTAATGCCCGAAGCAGATTTTTGCCCTCCTAGACTGACGAGTGGATTCAGGATTTGCAAGTTGATATCTCCTCCGACCAATGGTCCAAACTATTCCAATTGGCCCACAAATCGTCCATTGCCAGTAAGTATCAGGAGGCCAGTTATAAAATACTATCAAGATGGTATTATGTCCCGACGCGTCTCCAGAGAATGTTTCCGACAATGTCCCCTTTGTGCTGGCGTTGCGAAACATCTCATGGCTTGTTGCTTCATATTTTCTGGTAATGTGACAAAGTCAAGCATTTCTGGGAATCAATCCATAAGACCTTGGCATTTATTTTTATTTTTTCCATACCAAACACGCTAGGGTTTTTCTTATTATTTCTCTCGGATTTACCCCAGAGCCTACTCCGTCGGTCCCGCCTGCGCCATTTGGTCATTGTGCAGCTAGATCCTGCCTCCCGGTGAAATGGAAGTCTCCTACTCCACCATCCACCGAGCTTTGGATACAAAAAGTGGAGAGATCTGGAGAATGGACGGCGTCCTTAAGGAACAATCATAAAGCTTTTGTTACTGCTTGGCCCCCTTGGTTTGTCTTCCAGGATTCAATGGAATACCAATCCTTACTGGCTTGAAGGTGTCATTTCTATCATTGCCATCTGCTTAGCCTTTTTCTTTTGTTCTCTTTTACCTTATGTGGCCTACCCTTCCCTTTTGTGGGTTTGTCTTGTCATCTCCCCTCTATTTGTTCAGCCTTATTATGATTCTTCCCCCTTTTTTGTTTTTCTTTTTCAAAATTCTGGATTAAGCCCTAATGTTTTGTACCGATCATGGAGTGGTTGTATTGCTCTTTCATGTTAATCATTCAATATGATGGCTATCATATCTTACATATATTTAGACCTTGTTGACAGGATGATAATATGTCACTTCTGACTTTTTGTTGGCCTGGTGCCAACATATCCATCCTGTTATATATGGATCAACATGATGTAACTTTAACCATATTCTTGAAAACTCATAATTAAATAAAGAATACAAACCCAAAAAAAACAAAAAACTACCATGTCTGGTAAATGTCACAGTAATGTTGCACAAAAAGTTGCAATTGGCATGTTGTGCAACATTTTTACAACAAAAACCTGACGTACCTGGTTTGATAAATATCCTCTGTTGCCCTTCTTCATCAACATATACAGGACAAAGACAGCTTCTTTTCTATGTACACCTTCAGAAGCATTTTTTATGATTGCATTTTACTCATTTTGGGCTTCAAATCATATTTTTAATTGGTCTTTCTAAAAAATGTTCAGCCGTTTCAGAGTCAGATAAGTCTTGTCTGTTCTTATTGTTTTGTGTTTGTTATATTCCCTGTTGTTTGTATCTGGGTCTGAGACAGAGACTTCCATTCATCCATCTGGGGAGGAATGGGTTATCTCTGGTCCTAACCTCATTCCAGGGCCTTATAGGGATATAAGGGCCTAGGTATCCAGCATATAAATATTCCTACCTTCAAGGTCTATTCATATTGATCGGTAGTTAGGGCCCGAATTAGGATTGTTTAGGAGGTGACCTGTTCCTTTCCTAGTTTCCAGGCCCAGTTACTGTTCCCCTTCCCTCCTGTGTTTAGTGTGAAGTTTTCCCCCCACACTGATCGTGACATTATAAACCGCCAAATAACCGTCATTTTGTTGTCTGTATCAGTTCAGCCATGGATGTTATCGCTGCACTGACCGGACAGCTACAGGGGCTGTCTCTGGAGGTGGATGACCTCCGCACAACTGTCTCACAGATGCAGAGACCACTGTTGGCTGATCCTAGTAGTGGTTACCTGACCTGTCCTGAACCTAAAGTTGCTTACCCGGATAGATTCTCGGGGAGGGGAGTGATCATTTTATTCGGTTCAGGGAAGGGTGCAAATGGTAGTTAAAGTTGCGTCCACACTCATCTGGGGACGAGAGCCAGAGAGTGGGTATGATTTTGTTGCTTAAAGGGGACGCCCAGTCTTGGGCTTTTTCTCTGCCGACGGATCACAGTCTCTCTGATCAGTAGATGCATTTTTCGGAGCTTTAGGTCTCAACTATGATGACCCAAACCGAACCTCCCTGGTCGAGACTAAATTACGCAGCCTGTGTCAGGGAGAGCGTTTGGTTGTTCCGAATTGAGGAGGTGGGCTATGGATACTGAGTGGAACGATCCAGCTCTTCGTAGCCAGTTTTGTCAGGGATTATCTGAGAGGCTGAAGGACACTTTGGCCTTTCATGAGAATCCTGAGTCTTTGGAAGCCGCTATGTCTTTGGCTGTATGTATTGAGAGAAGCCTGAGAGAGAGATCTAAGGGCCCACTCTATTTCAGGACGTTCTATTACATAACGTCTTGCCAAGCATAATCCTACTATCGATTGGCAAGCTAGGCAGATTCTGGATTGGGGGGCCTATTGCATTGATAATTGTCTCAATACATCCTTGTCTGTGGTTACTACTAAGGCTGTACCCTCTTTTATATCTGAGTTTGCCGATGTGTTTTCTGAGAGTGGATGTCAGGATTGACCTTCCCATCGGGAATATTATTACCCTGTCAATCTTATTCCCGGGGCTAAATTGCCTAAATCTAGGTTGTATAATCTTTCTGAACCTGAAAGGCAGGCCATGAGAGAATATATTGCTGAGAGTTTGAAGAAAGGGCACATAAGACCTTCCATGTCTCCAGTGGCTGCAGGGTTCTTTTTTGTAAAAAAAAAAAAAAGATAAAGGTCTTCGGCCAGGTCTGGATTTTCGTGAACTCAATCAGATTACTATCCGTGATCCTTACCCTCTTCCTTTGATTAACAATTTGTTTAACCAGATTATTGGTGCCAAGGTGTTCTCCAAGTTGGACTTAAGGGGGGCATATAATCTGGTTAGGATCAAGGAAGGGGATGAATGGAAGATGGCTTTTAATACTCCTGAGGGGCACTTTGAGAACCTGGTCATGTCTTTTGGGTTGAACAATGCCCCGGCGGTCTTCCAACATTTTGTGAATGACATCTTTCATCACCTGGTGGGGAGGTTTGTGATTGTGTATTTGGATGACATTCTTATTTATTCTCCTGACATGGAAACACATCAGTATCATGTGAGACAGGTGTTACAGATTCTAAGGGATAATACATTGTTCGCAGAATTAGAGAAATGTGTTTTTGCAGTACACGAGGTGCAGTTCTTGGGCAACCTGCTGTCATCTTTGGGTTTTTCGAATGGATCCTGAGAAAGTCTGTGCTGTATTAGACTGGGATCGACCCGAAAATCTGAAGGTTCTTATGAGGTTTTCGACAATAGTAACCCTCAACAGACATGACTAAGAAAGGGACGGATGTCTCTGTATAGTCTGATTCGGCGTTGCAAGCCTTTTCTGCGATTAAGGAATGCTTCTCTTCTGCTCCCATATTGGTGCAGCCAGATGTGTCACAACCGTTTATTGTGGAAGTGAATGCATCCGAGGTGGGGGTAGGAGCAGTTTTGCCACAGGGGCCATCACCTGGTAAATGGCGACCATGTGTATTTTTCTCTAAAAAACTTTCCCCCTCTGAGAAAAATTATGATGTGGGTAACAGAGAGTTGCTGGCCATTAAATTGGCTTTTGAGGAATGGCGTCATTGGTTGGAAGGGGCGATTCATCCGATCACGATATTTACTGATCACAAAAATCTGGCTTATCTGGAGTCGGTGAAATGACTGAGCCCAAGACAAGCCAGATGGGCCCTGTTTTTCACCAGATTCAATTTCACTGTCTCCTATAGTCCTGGGATAAAGAATGTCAAGGCGGATGCCTTGTCACGTAGTTTCCCTGGAGGTGGTGATTTTGAAAATCTGAGTCCCATACTGTCTAAAGGGGTGGTGATATCCACCCTCTACCCTGACCTTGAGGTGAAGGTGTTAGAGGTTCAGGGAGACGTACCGGACTCCTGTCGGAATTGCGTCACAAGGTGTTGAAGGAACATCATTGTACGGTTCTTACAGGACATCCTGGGAGTAGGTCAACTGCCAACCTCATATCTCTTAGTCCTTCACACACTTACGCCACCCTGGCCACCAGAATCTATGTGTCAATCTGTACCACCTGTGCACGAGCCAAGGTGACACATACTCGACCTTCTGGATCTTTACTTCCGTTACCCATTCCGTCCAGACCATGGACTTTATCACTGATCAACCTAATTCTTCAAGAAAGACAGTTATTCTGGTAGTAGTTGATTGCTTTAGTAAAAAATTTGACATTTTATTGCATTACCAGGCCTACCTAATGCTAAAAGCCTTGCACAGGTATTTGTTAACAACATTGTGAAATCCGGCTTTTGCATGTTAAACCGAAAAATGTGAAGTCCATAAATGGCGGATCCGTTTTTTCCAATGCATTTTTTCATTGTGATCAAAATCCTGATCAGGATTCAAATGTAATCCGCTTTCACACGTTTTTCCGAATCCGGCGGGCAGTTCCTGTGACGGAATTGAACGCTGGATTCAAATAACGCTAGTGTGAAAGTAGCCTTACACCTTTCTTCCTGGGATGAACCGGTAGATTACAACGCTGGGTAACTTTTGCCTTCATCCGGAGTGACACCACTTGTGTGGAGAACCTGAAGTGTCCTCAGTGTTTTTTTTTTTCAGCCCCACCTGTATCCTACCTACAGTAATCTTTCCCTAATGTGCCTAAGCCCTATTGTGGTTTACGTCTCCCATCTGCAGCTTTTGATTAGCATTTTGTTTGTTTGTGAGTATACGTTTTTAAATAAATTATTAAAAGTGACCTTTTAAACTACCTTCCCATAAGTAGCAGCTTCTCACTCTTGGAGGTGCGGTTTATAGATTTTCTTCCTGCCTTCTAACTAGCTGGTTGGTTGTACTCTGTGGTGCTTCTGGAGTTGCCAGTTTTCTACTTTCAGATAAGTCTTGTTTGTTCTTATTGTTTTGTGTTCGTTATATTCCCTGTTGTTTGTATCTCTGAGACAGAGACTTCCATTCGTTCATCTGGGGAGGAATGGCTTGTCTCTGGTCCTAACCTCATTCCAGGGCCTTATAGGGATATAAGAGCCTAGGTATACAGCATATGAAAATTCCAACTTTCAAGGTCTATTCATATTGATAGGTAGTTTGGGCCCGGATTAGGGTTGTTTAGGAGGTGACCTGTTTCTTTCCTAGTTTCCAGGCCCAGTTACTGTTCCCCTTCCTTTTTCCCCCACACTGATCGTGACACATTCATTACATGTCATCAGGTCTCCACTTCTGAGAGCTGACGTTTTCTGCACTGATCACATGACTGTGACCTCATCACAGGTCCTACCACCACTTGGACTGTTGACAAGATCTTGACTATGATGTAATCGCAGGTACTTCAGCTATGGAGTATAGAAACAAGGGGTAGCAAATTAACAGTAAGTCCTAATCAGGGCCCCCCCCCCCTCTTTCTCCCCAGCACCCATGTTGCTCCTGGTCCACGCACAGCCACTGCTGCTTCTCCCTGTGTGCAGATAAAAACATCTGGTGTGGGGGGTGCTGTCAATGGCAGGGACGAGCCTCCCTAACATCGCGGGTGACGCTAGGGAGGCCCCCCCCCACACACAGTTTTCATCCTCCAATGGGGAGAAGCAGCGGCCGCTGCGCGGGGACCAGGAGCGACCCGGGTGCTGGGGAGCAAGGTAAGTATATTGTGTGTGAAGGTGGAGCATTTCAGGGGTTGGATAACCCCTTTAATCTTGGGTTGACATCTGGAGTATGAAGTAATTGGGACTTCTTACATCATTACTATAACTCCCCCACTGATCAGCCTGAACACCATTTGTTCAGGCAGAAAAGGAGAATACTGTTTAGAACAAATTGTGTTCTGGCTATGTGGATGCTTCAAAGGGCTCTTTCTTAGGCTGTAACTATGCTGCAAACTTGTTTTAAAGTTGACTTAGTTTAAAACAAGACCGGGATCATGGTGCTAGCTGCTGTATAGAGTTCCAGCCATTAGAAAGTGCTCCCACTAAAATATGCATAAACCTGCAGCTCTTACTCCTGCCCCTATTTCAACAGACTGTACCACCAAATTCTATGGCAGGTAACAGAATGATCCTAGTTGTGTTTTAAAGCTTAGATTGTCATCAGCTCTAGCTCAGTTATAGTCTGAGATATTACAGGTTAAAATGGACCCCACCCTTTAAAACAGCTATAATCTCAACTAGTGTGCAGGAGATGGGAGCCAGTAGAAGATGTGCTGACAGTCTGGAGGGAGAAAAGAAAATTTGATCATCTCCACATACATGACTGGCAGGAGAGGACTTCTGTACACATAATAAATTACCCCATCAATCAGAGAGGATAATTACTCTCTGATTGTTACCGATGGGGAGTCTCATCTCTTGCTCATCTAATAACCCTTCTGTGCTTAATCAGGCTGTTAATTGACACCATTACCCAGACGTTTACCAGCATCCATATGATGACGCCAAATAAGTAGTACCAAACAGTTTCACCACAAATATCAATAAAGTTTCCATTTTACTGTTGTCTCAATCCAAACTTAAGGGTAAAAAAAAAGATAATTTTCAATTTGTTTTACAAAAGAAACCAGGACAAGCTGGGCTTCTGCATAAGGCTGCATGGCACAGGGGGCAGCCCTCAAATAGGTTTAGGGTATTTTTCCTGCTTTTGTGGTTACTTGCGTCTGCATAAGAGCTCATTCAATACCACATGCTGACACAAGGCCTTTGCATTATTTTTGACTACATTTTAATTGAAACATGCCAGGTGGTTTTTAAACCAAGAAGCCACAAGAATATGAACAAACAATTGGCATAAATACCATTTTAAAAGGGTTTTCCAAGACTTTAATAAGGATAATGACTTATCTGCAAGCAAACTGCAAGGGGGTGCTCAGCCTTCTGCGTACTGTTAAACATCCTGCTGCTTGCAAAAGAGAATGGCATTCACTCTGGCGAAGGCCATGCACTGCGCAAAAGCAGGTTAAGGACAGCAACAGACAACCTCATGTGTGTGAACCGAGTCATCATAGTGCATGTGTACATCTGTTGTACGCTGCCCCAAGGCATAAACCAGGCTGTAGACCAAAAGCAGCAGCACATAGTCTCCAAGTACTTGCAGGGGAATGTAGTGAGTTAAAGGGGTTGACCGCTTTTTTTTTTTTTATATTGATGTCATCAGTATAGGTAATCAATATCAGATCCTGCAGGAGGTCCAACTCCAGAAACGCCTGCTGTTCAGCTGTTTGAAGAGACCGCAGCAAGTCTGGAGTTATTTCTGCCAGTCAAATGATGCTTCATTAATTAGCAGTGGATGTCTCCCTCTGGTGGTAAAAACTGACACGCTATATCACAATATCAGACCATGCTCCCATTACATTTATTCTAGAATTCCCCGATTTACCTGAAAGGATGTGGACGTGGAAACTTAATCCCACTCTCTTAGGCCCCTTGCAGACGAGCGTGTCCGGATGACTGCGATTGCATTCCGATGTTCAGTTTTTATTGTGCGGGTGCAATGCGTTTTGCATGTGCGTGATAAAAAATAAATAAAAAAACAGACTGTGGTACCCAGACCCAAACTTCTTCACTCAAGCTCAGGTTTGGGTTAGGGGTTCTGTATATTGGCATTTGACCAAGATATTTATCTCACCCAGCATGGGAATATGTAAAATGACACCCCAAAACACATTGCTCAACTTCTCCTGAGTACGGCGATACCACATGTGTGACACTTTTTTGCAGCCTAGATGCGCAAAGGGGCCCAAATTCCTTTTAGGAGGGCATTTTTAGACATTTGGATCCCAGACTTCTTCTGACGCTTTAGGGCCCCTAAAATGCCAGGGCAGTATAAATACCCCACATGTGACCCCATTTTGGAAAGAAGACACCCCAAGGTATTCAATGAGGGGCATGGCGAGTTCATAGAAAAATAAAATAAAAATTTTGGGCACAAGTTAGCGGAAATTGAGTTTTTTTTGTTTTTTCTCACAAAGTCTCCCTTTCCGCTAACTTGGGACAAAAATTTCAATCTTTCATGGACTCAATATGCGCCTCACGGAATACCTTGGGGTGTCTTCTTTCTGAAATGGGGTCACATGTGGGGTATTTATACTGCCCTGGCATTTTAGGGGCCCTAAAGCGTCAGAAGAAGTCTGGAATATAAATGTCAAAAAAATTTGACGCATTTGGATTCCGTGAGGGGTATGGTGAGTTCATGTGAGATTTTATTTTTTGACACCAGTTAGTGGAATATGAGACTTTGTAAGAAAAAACAAAAAAAAATAAAAATAAAAATCAATTTCCGTTAACTTGTGCCAAAAAATGTCTTAATTGAGTCTTACAGGGGGGTGATCAATGACAGGGGGTGATCAGGGAGTCTATATGGGGTGATCACCACCCTGTCATTGATCACCCCCTGTAAGGCTCCATTCAGACGTCGGTATGTGTTTTGAGGATCCGCAAAACACATACGGACGTCTGAATGGAGCCTTACAGGGGGGTGATCAATGACAGGGGGGTGATCAGGGAGTCTATATGGTCATTGATCACCCCCCTGTAAGGCTCCATTCAGATGTCTGTATGTGTTTTGCGGATCCGATCCATGTATGCGTGGATCCGTGAAACACATACGGACGTCTGAATGGAGCCTTACAGGGGGGTGATCAGGGAGTTTATATGGGGTGATCAGGGGGGGTGTAGTGTAGTGCTACTTATTACAGAGCTGCCTGTGTCCTCTGGTGGTCGATCCAAGCAAAAGGGACCACCAGAGGACCAGGTATATTAGACGCTGTTATAAATATACTGCTTAAATAAATATTTATAAAGAAATAAAAATAAAGCAACATTGTAGAGTAGGCCAAAATTTCTCCAGAACGACGCGAGAGACTGCTTAAGGCCTCATGCACACGACCGTCGTTTCACTCCGTGTCCGTTTTCCGTGATTTTCTGCGGACCCATTGACTTTCAATGGGTCCGTTGAAAACTCGGCTAATGCAGTTTGTCATCCGCGTCCGTGGTTCCAGTCCGTCAAAAAAATATAACCTGTCCTATTTTTTTTCACGGAAAACAGTTCGCTGACCCATTCAAGTCAATGGGTCCGTGGAAAAACGCGGACGCACACAAGATTGTCATCCAGGTCCGTTTTTTTTGCTATCATTTGCATGGCAAACTTGACTTAGACTTTTTTTTACTTTCCTTCATGTCTGGTGATCCTCCAAAAATAAAGGAAGAGACACGGAAACAGAACACAACAGTCGTGTGCATGAGGCCTAAGTCTTACAGAAAACCGTTACTTCAAGTTAATGATGCTTAGGCTGGGTTCAAATCATGTTATTGTCTTGTGTTCAACATGCGTCACCATAGGGTTCCATTGTTTAAAAAATAATAATAACCTGCAGGATGGAAAAGACTAGTGTACTTCGCTTTAGCACCCCCCCCCCCCCCACCCCATCAGTATACATTAAATGTACAACAAAAGCATGATTTGAACCCAGCCTAAAGTTGGTTCTACAAGCTATTGCCACAAGGGGCGTGCTTAGTTTTTCACACATGGCTTTCCTATTTTGGCTTCATTCTTTGTGGAGTAAATAATGACACCGATATATGTTGTGTGCAGTACATTTGAGGTTACAGTGACCTAATTAAGTCTTGCTAGAAAACGGATATTTTATTATGTCCTGAATTAAAAGAGGCTTGTATTTAGTTTTCATCACGACTGCACACCTACAGCTACCTAAAGAGTGGTTGTGATTTGTTTGTTACGTTAGATATGTTATAATACATAAGGGACCATGTAGTTCCCTGTGAAAAGTGAAGGATGTGGTCAAAATACCAAAATGTGAAAAATTAGCTATTATTTCAAGTACAACACATTTCATAATCAACAAACAATAAAAATGCTAAAATCTGTGCGGGTGAAGAGACTTTATTAAGTAGAAAGTACACACTAACAATGACACTCTACGAAGAAAGAAAATCAGCAGCGATGCAGACACATGCATTGGAGTAAGTATAATAAATAAAAGGTACGCGATACATCACCAATACTAATAGATACCAGGAGGCGGTGCAAGCACCTGACTGAATTGTAAAAAAAAAAAATCACCACAACTCCTGAATAATTGAGATCAACCCCCAGAAACGGGGAGTATATGGACTTCAATGGTCAAGTATGAAACTTTACAGATGTGTGGAGGCAATGTCATTTAAATGGAATGAGGCACACAAAGCCAACGTTATTACTCAAAAGAGGGTACTTCTCACCCACTCAGACGGCTCAGACTCCCCACACTGACAAAGTCTTCTACCGGTTAGAATGCATTCCCCCCTAAGACTTAAGTGGAAGCACAAAAAGGGGATTTCAAAGTAGCTAATACATTACAGTGTCATTGTCAATTCATGTCTTGTCTTAGCCTTTATTTGGAGGCAGTACAGATAGGTTACCGTTGTCCACCTGCTAATAGATTTTCAGTGCTTTTGGCACATTGTATGTTGGCGATTAAAAGCTTAAAGGGAACCAGTCATATTGAAAATGCAGCTTGATCTGCAAGCATTATGTTATAGAACAGGAGGAGCTGAGCAGACTGATATATCGTTTAGTGGGTAGGAATGTATTCATTTAAACCTCTACTTCTGGGTTTTGGAGACCAGAGGTAAACCCTATCCCTGACTGACAGCTATCTCTGTATGTACACTTTCACAGGAAAAACGGTCAGTCACTGAGTAGGACCGCCCACTGGACTCCTAAGCCAAGAAGAGCAGAGCTTTCAATCAATGCTAGCTACACTGGATCGTATCCTACAAACCTATATACCAATCTGCTCAGCTCCTCCTGCTCTAGAACGTGCTGCCTGCAGATTGGACTGCATCTGCAATGTGACAAGTTCCCTTGGAACAAAGACAACTTACATTTTTATGGTGTGGAGAACAGCTCTGTTCACACTGGGATCATGGCTTCAGTTATCACAAGACCCATGACTGATGTGACAGATCAACTAGGTAATGATTCTATTGACTTTGAAGGAGCAAAGGAAACCAAGCAGAACAGACCTTTCCCCAGAGTAAAGTATTTTGTACAATACAGGCTTCATGAACTGCACCTTGTACAGACACTGCTGCTTACATTCCCCCCAGCACAAACACCAGGTGAGGGGTATTTGGTAGAAGTATAGTCCTTTTTATGCACAAAAGGCACACTGAAACATTAGTGCACTATAGACATGGCGACTGACTGGTGTCAGCGGGAATACAGTTTGTATAATGCATATGTCTGGATTGTGCGGTGAGCCAGAATTCATCATCAGTATGCATACCTACTGTGTACCAAGGCAGCCAGTGTATAAAAGGGGAAAAAAATATAGTTTCTTCCACTTTCAGTATGTCATCACCTACATGACTACTAGGAAACAAACAGCTGACTTCATTGTATAGGCAGTATGCATAACTCCATCAGGGTGCACGTTTAGAACCGTGCTAACATCTACCTACAAGGTGGACAATTCTGTCTACATGTACATTAAAAGACTGCTTGTGCTAAAGACAAAGCTACATTCCAGAGGTGTGGTGACTGTATGGAAAACCTGCAGCGGGTGCAGGAACAGTCCATGGCGGGCATGCTTAGTGTTCCCCCTTATGGAAACTGCTGATCCACAAGGCGATTGCTGCATCTAGCACATAATTTCTAAGAAACTCACACAAATATATATATATATATATATATATATATATATATATATATATATATATACACACACACACACACACACACACACATACATACTGTACATATCGGCTTTTGGAAAATGTATAAGCACCATGATTCATCTCTGTGCTTGCAGCAGGTAGAGCAAGCATTGTTTGAATACATTATCTACGTTTCTTCCCTCCCCCAGCAAATAGGTTAAAAACATCCTAAGTTAATATGCGTGCAACCCAGACCTATCGGCTATAAATGCACACAAGGGTTTCATACCTCATACTAATATTACAGATGTGTGAGCAGTGAGTGTCTGCCTCATCATACTAAATTCCCCAAGAACAGCTAAGACCTACCATAATCTGTTCATCTGACCGGGCACAATGCAAGCAGGCATACACGTAGAAAAGAAAAATCACCAATGTGTCTATACTACTAGGATACAATGGCTTAGTGAACATCATGATAATCCTACCATTAAAGGAAAAAAAAAAAAAAAAAAAAGAAGAAAAAAAGGACTGGAACGCAATGACACATTGTATTGTACCACTGCATTGAGCCGTGCAAAATTCTGCAACTGAGGTAATCCATTAAATGGGCAGAAATAATTATAAATACAGTACAGGGATTAGACGTAGAGATGATCGAATTTCATATTTTTTAATTCGTTCACACTTTGTTTTGGTGCAGGAGTTCTTTCCTGCACATCGGAAACGGGACGGATCCGTTATGCAGGCCATAGACTTCTATTATGACGGAAAGAATAACAGAATGCCTCTAAAGGGATTCCGTCAGAATTGCATTATGGTCTGCGGCAACGGAATCCATAACGCAATTCTGCTTTTACCACCAAGCGAATTTCATAACAAGAAATTCGCTCATCTCTAACAAGCACACTGAGAACGGCTGTGCAAAGGATGGATATTACACTTGAAGGAAAATGCAAACCCTTCCCTGCTGAGGTACTATGGTGACATGGCGGCATTTTACACTGCACAAAACTTGAGCATCAGGACATTGCTTGCACTGATGACTAGAGATGAGTGAATTTTTTGATTTAGAAATTAATTCACACTTCGTTTCGTGGTAAAAGCAGAATTGCGTTAAGGATTCCTTTACCACGGACCATAACGCAATTCTTCCATCATAATAGAAGTCTATGGGCTGCATAATTGATCCGTCCCATTTCAGTTATGCCCCTGCATAACGGGATGGATCCGATATGCATTCCGTCACAGAATTTCGTTCTGGTCCGTGGTAACGGAATCCATAACGCAATTCTGCTTCTACCACCAAACGAATCGTGAACGAATTTCAAAATATGAAATTCACTCATCTCTACTGAGGACAGGTCTTACTGTACATTATTATTATTATTATTTTTTTTACAATGAAATGACAACTAAATCTAGCCAAGAAAATACACAGAGACAGCAGGCGGGAAATGGCTATGCTATTGCTTTGCTAGCACAAGATGATGTGGCCCCTGAGATGTCAGTAGAATGAGCGAGCGAGACATTAAACTGGCTGGTGGTTAATGACACCATTGGATTCCAGTCGCTTGCTGCCGTTTGTGCAGCTTGTTGCGGTACAGACAAAGTGGTTGACCACCGGGCAGAGGCAGCTCTGCAGCATTTCAGCAGGTAGCTCCCGCTTAAGACGCTCCATTTGTTCAACTTTGAATATGTTTGGTTGTTCTGGGTTCCAGTCGCAGATCCTGGAAGTAAAAAACAAAAACACATTTAGATCACGTGTCACGGTTTACCCTGCAGCTGGAAGAGTAAACTATGCAGTAATCATCCAGCAATAATTCTATGGGGGCATTTACATAACCATATCTGTTTTGCGGTCAGAAAATTGCAGATCTGAACCTCCCACTCTTTGTTAGAAATACCTATTCTATATCAGCTTGCAGACATTTTTATTTTTTTTGTGGTTCCGCGGAACGGACCTAAGGATGCGGACAGCAGATTGTGTGCAGTGCGCATCTTTTGCGGCCCCACTGAAATAAATGGGCCTGCATCCGCTCCGAGGTTCACAGCCATTCAAGTATAGGTTAGGCTAGGTTCACATCTCAATTTTTTTGCACATTCAGCATATGACTCAGGAGAGCTCCCGAAACCTATGCATAACATTTCCATGATGTGTAATACTCCTGATGTACACATCGGACAGAACGCTCAAACAAGATGTGAACAGAGCCTTACAAGTCAGACTAGATTGTGATAATTACTGCATACTCCATGGATTTGTAATTGTCCTCAACCAAGTTAATTAATTGCATCATATTTCCTAAAGAGGTCTTCCCACAAACCGAACTTTGGACAGGGAATAAAAGGTCTGATTGGCGGGAGTTAATTCACTGGGACGTCTACGGACCATGAGAATGGGGTCCTGTGACCTGCAGTATAAATGCAGCAGTGTTGAGCATAAGCATTCATCTCTGTGGGCTAAGTGGCCATACACACAAGATTAAAAATGGACGGAATGTAATAGAGTTGGAGAGAGGAATAAATGCCAAGAGAAATGCTTTTACGAAATTTTAATCTATTTGGGGGCAGTGGGTATTAGTGCCAGGGATACCATCTGGACGTCTTTTGCTTATGAGTGAGAAGTAACATTCTAAGATAAGGTGTTCAAAATATAACATGGATACAAAAGAGGGCATACATGGTTATAGTTATGACCACTGGTACGGTAAGATAAGAGACTAGTAAAAGGTATAATTACTGCATTAGGTTAGGGGTTAAGGTTTATTTACATCTGTATGCAAATGTACAACTATTCTGTTGTTCTTCTCAAAATGTGTATTATTCATTACCTGAACCGGGTTTGTGTACATCTGATTTACTAAGGCATATACTTATTATTTTCATATACAGTACATATACACAAATTTCATAACAAAAAAAAAATCCGATTTAAAAAAAAATGGCCAGAATGGCAGATTTCGGCCTTTACAGCCAACCGTGGTTTGAAAAACGAGTGCGAACGAGCAGACTCCCGTCTTCCGAAAATGCATTCCACCGTGCTGGAAAACTTCAGCTGTTCATCGGCTGAAACATTATTAATGGAATCAGGTGATCACTTGCCATTGTGCTCAAGCACCAGGGAATTTTTTTATTTAAAAAAAATATATAATAACTCCCTGGTTGGGCAGTTTAGTTGGTGGGATCGTTCATATGAACGACCCCCATAGACGACTGATCGGCTGCAATATTCTCTTAACAGAGATGTCCAGCAGTCCCATAAAGTTAAACGGAGCAGCAGAGGATATGCACATCTGTCTCTCCACTCAAAGGAAGGGAGCAATTGGACCCCCACAGATCAATTATCCACTATTCCAAGTGGATAGAGGATACATATAATTTTTTTGTGGGAAAACCCCTTAAGTTTGCACATTCATAGTGTTTAAAGCTGCCTGTAACCCATGAAAACAGTAACATTATTACAGGCAGCTCAATCACACGTGCCACAGCCATGGAAAGCCACGCAAGACACAATCAACAGCAAAACACAGGACAGTTAACCCCTGGTGGAACATCAGTGTACACTTTTGTAAAATACACAGAAGAAAAATAATCAAGATGAGACTTCATAGCAGAACTACTAGAATATTAAAAGGTAAAGATATTGAACTCCGGCTTATCTTTTCAAAGCTGCATTTAGAAATATAAATTTGATTTCTTTTAGTAAATATTTGTATTCCTCATGAAATAATTCTGCAGCAACTTCAAACTCTACACTTATACCATTCCTCTGGTTATTCCGCTTGAATATGAGCAAATTGGCAGCTAGGTGGTACGATTTCCCTAGTCAAAGTGGTGTGATCCCGTACAGTCTGGCAATGGCATTATAAGAAGGGACACAGATGTCAACTTATTTTTAGGTTTCATAGAGGAATAACAGAGGAAGGCCAGAGAGTTTTAAGAAAAGACGCTCTAGAATTGTTACTTTATGGGGAATACAAAGAGGGTATTTAATAAAGTGGATATATTAGTAGAGTCGAAAAGCTCTTTAAAATGTACAGTAGCTTACATGTAGGGATGAGCGAATAGACTTGGGATGAAACATCCGAAGTTGATTCACATAAAACTTTGTTTGAATACAGTATGGAGCGAGTGCTCCGTACAATATTAGAATGTATTGGCTCAGATGAGCCAAAGTTATTACTTTGTGAAGTCTCACTTGGAACCGAAACAGAGTTCAGGAAATAGTTTTTTTTTACAGTATAAATCAATTTATGAAGTTATTACGCAAAGTCTCACGAGACTTCACAAAGTAATAACTTTGGCTCATCTGATGCAATACATTCTAATATTGTACGGAGCACTCGCTCCATACTGTATTCAAACAAAGTTTTATGTGAATCAACTTCAGATGTTTCATCCCAAGTCGATTCGCTCATCCGTACTTGCATGTAGTTAAATGATAAAACTCATTAAAAGCAAACGTGTGACCAAGCACGCATGTGTTCTCTATGGGCCGAAAGGATACGGTGCTGTCAGAGGTTATCTCCCCAAGAATAAAAGGATTGCGCAGTTAGATTTCAACTTCTGTCAGCAGAGACTTTGAAGACCCCCCCCTTCCCATGCTCATTAGATGGTAGGCCGGTCCACCCAATATCAGTGGGTTCTGTCAACATATATCTAAGGCGTAGGGCCAGCCAGCTGTCTTACAGCCAGACAGATGCCAGTGAGAAGGAAGGAAGCGGGGCTTAAAGGGGTTCTGCAGTTCTTTTAAACTGGATAGATCATCAGCATCTGATCAGCAGGAGTCAGACACCCGGGACTCCAGCCTATCAGCTGTTTAAGAAGGCAGAGTCGCTGGCAGTAGCGCTGCAGCCTTCTAGCTGTTTACCGGAGGCCTGGTGACGACACGACTAGTGTCACTGGCCTGGGCGCGGCTAAGCTCTGTTCACTTAAATGGAGCTTAGCTCTGCCCAGGCCAGTGATACTAGTCGTGACGTCATTGGGCCTGCGGTAAACAGCGAGAAGGCCGCAGCTCATAGGCGAGGGGCCTGGGTGTCAGAACCCCACCGATCAGATGCTGATGATCTATCCAGAGGATAGATCATCAGTTTAAAAGAACTGCAGAGCCCCTTTAACTCCTGGGACATAGAGGATAACATGTCTTTATATACAGTTCTCAGTTTTAATTCTAACATAAGAAAACATAGCACCAAGGGAAAGTGTTAATTTAAGCAGGTTAGAAACATTAGATTAATGATTTTGATGGGCTCAGCCAATCATCTAACATGTTACAGGGGTGTCCCAAATCTCTCCTGACGGCAGATGGACTTAAACATGCCCAATCCATTTGTTCCTACGGGAGATAAGATGTGGTTAATGGTGCCTGGCAGTAGCAGTAGTTCCCTCCCCTCTCCCCATGTGTATCATATGGTTTGGGAGGGATAGCTGTCAGTCCTTTCATGGGAACCTAGATAATCTGCGGGACACATGTAACGAATGCTGTGAAATATCACAAAACGGTGTGATGGCCCTGGGTTAAAAATATTTTCCATAAGTAAGAGCACTGTCATATCAGACCTCATCTGTATGAATGAGGAACCTACAGGCTGCAGTATATGGTCTTACATATTGTACTACAACTACTTCATGCAGTTTCCCTGTTTATCTAATAAAATGGGTTTTCAGGGACTAACATATTGATGACCTATCATCAGAGCAGGTCATTAGGAATGAGATTGGTAGGGGTCCGACACCCAGACCTCCCACCAAACATCTGCCAGCAGCAACTGCAGATTCCGGAGTCTGAAAACCACAGCTCTGCACACCACGTAGTGGCCGTTCCTGGGTACTGCAGCTGAGGCTCCTACTAAAATAATGGTTACCTGTATAAGGGCAGAGCAGTGATCTTATGGTAGTTCGGGATTAAAGGAACAAAAGTGCCCAAATTAAAGACCATGATGTAATGCGCTGTCTTATTATAAAGTACCGTGACTGACATTGCAGCTGAACTCCATCTGAATAATGTGAAATTGCAGGCGCAGAAACAAAGCCTGATCAAGCTTTGTCTAGAACAAAATACAAAAATTTCAAAGGTCTCTCGGACCTTACGTGGCTCTTTATTCCTCTCTGACTAGTTACATAAAATTTAAACTTTGATTAGCTTCTCATTAAAATATCCTGTTTTCATCAAGAAAGAACACCATTAAAATTCCTCGAAATATGGAGTGGGATTCTGTGTTTTGTGCTTTTGAATACAATCACTTTTGCCAATACACAGCCTCAGGTGATTCCTCCTATCAGGCACCTCCAAATGAGGCTGTGTATTGGCAAAAGTGATTGTATTCAAAAGCACAAAACACAGAATCCCACTCCATATTTCGAGGAATTTTAATGGTGTTCTTTCTTGATGAAAACAGGATATTTTAATGAGAAGCTAATCAAAGTTTAAATTTTATGTAACTAGTCAGAGAGGAATAAAGAGCCACGTAAGGTCCGAGAGACCTTTGAAATTTTTCTATTAATACAATAGCGTGGTCACCTCCTGAGAGACCTAAATGTATGTTGGTCGCATCTAGAACAAAATACGACTGCATGCGCAAGGCCATATCTATGACAACATAGGGTCTGCTCATATAGAAATCTCAGGGCAATCTACAGAACATATGTCTGAAACCAAATGTTAGTTTCATTGTCTGTACAGGCTGAGATCATGTCAGACCTGTCACCATGAAACAAAGTGCAATCTGACGGCAACCTGTCATAAAGCAGGAGGAGCTGAGCAGATTAGCGACACTAATGTGTGCAGGGAGATTGCGGACCTCCCCGACATCATAGGAACGAGCAAAAGGAATATTTTTGCCAAGTCCTTGTTCTCCAGGGAGATAAGCTGCTGCCAGAAGTGTATTGTGGTCGCTTTCTCAGCTCTCCCCATAGAATACACAGACATGTTTGGCCAAGTCAAACATGTATGTCTATGGGAAAGCTGGGAAGGAGCCAGGAGAGACAGCTGACAACTACTGAATGTGTATGGTAGCTTTATAGGGGTTATCCAACATCATACAACAGCGTGTCTGTGAAGGTTCTCATTTATCCAGGTCATGGTATATATCTGTAAAGAATAAATAAAGGCAACTGGACGTACTGTAGATTTTTTTTAAAACGTTTCACTCGTTCTTCAGAATTGAGAAAGCTCGTTGGAAGAACGAGTGAAACGTTTAAAAAAAAAAAAAAATCTACAGTACGTCCAGTTGCCTTGATTTATTCTTAACAGATATCATACAACAGCCCCCCCTGCACACCCCTGTGAACGTCGGCGCTATAACAGGCTGCCGGCAGATTGCACTGTATTTGGTGGAGACAGGTCCTCCTTAAAGTCCCTGTGGCACCTGAAATGATATGGCTACCGCCATACAAAGACTTTGTTAGTCAGGATACGCTTAATGGATGCAAGCTATAGAAACAACACAAACTGAAATAACATTGTTACCAGCTCAAGCTATAGGTAGGCCAGTGAGCACAGTTATTTTACTGTTATTTCTGCTTAATACGACTGTGACTCTGTGTCCCCTGACCAGTAAACTATAATAATTTCCTTTTGATTTATTAGTCATTTATTATGCAGATTTGATATATTACCATTTGATGTTGACACCTACTTGTACGGTATATGTAGACAGAAAGAAGCTGTATTTTAGCCATGTAAGTTTATCTAAGATGACAGTGTCGGTACAAGTGGAATTCGTGCGTATGTCTTGTGGGTTTCTGGTTGTTGCGAACATATATTTACAAATCACATACGTGTACGATCTCACAGAAGGTATGTTGCTACGCTACACTGTTCAGCAGCTCACATGTATAGTCCTGCAGAAAGTGACCTCGTCTTGGCTATGACATGAAATGGGATGGTTTCTGAATACTACGTCCTGCGACCACTTAAAGGGGTTCTCCAGGTTTTTAATATTGATCATCTATCCTCAAGATAGGTCATCAATATCAGACTGGCAGGGGTACGACACCCGGCACCCCCACCAATGAGCAGTATGAAAGGAAAGCGCGCACAGTGTGCACGTACACAGTCTTCTGTCTCTCTTCCTGCTCACTATTGCTTTGTCTGTCTATGGCACAAGACACAAGACACAAAAGAAAGTACAAAGAACTGACATTTGGTGGATTTCAAAATCCGCGTGGCAGGTCAATTTCCACATGGAGAGAAAAAAAAACAAAAAAACTAAGTGTACACCGGATTTGTCTATTCTCATACACTTTTCTGGTACCGTATGAAAGCGTGTGAAAAAAACATGTGTACCCTTAAGATGCATGGCAGATTCTGTTGCAGAAATTTCTGCATCTTAAATCAGTACAAATCATCTGAATAGAGCTTGCAGAAGTCCATGTGCTTGCCACCAAAACAACCCAATTTAAATGAATAAAACTGATTTTCAGTTGTAGAAATTTCTACAACAAAATCTGCTGTGTGTGAAGGCGCCCTTCCAGGTGTTTTCTGGGATTTAAATATTGATGATTTATCCTTGAATGGGACTGAGCTGGTCAATGGCCATGTTAATGATGTACATGATGCCACAGGCCTAGGAAGAGCTCTTCAGCTGATCAGCATGGGTGCAGGAAGTCTAACCCCCATTGATCAGATATTGGAGACCTATCTTGAGGTAAGATCAATATTTAACACTTGGAAAACCTCTTTAACATTGTAGTAGTTCTAGTCACCCATCCCTTCTTTAGAAGAAACAGGCCAGTGGTAAGGGTTTAATAATACCCCTCCGCTCCCAATCTTTAATTACCTTGTAGAAATTCTAGGTCCACAGCAGCACCATTAGCACTCCAAATACCCTCCGGGAAATTGGCCACCAAATACAAAATGTCAAAAAGAGTGGGAAAAAAAAAGTGCACAACATAAAGACGAGCCAATTCCTGGTCGTACTCACCTCTGTATATAAAAAGGTATGTTACGGAACGGTGTGTACCACTCGAGAAAATGAGGGGGGACACCTCCTGAAATGCATTGAGTGGCAAACTGTATGGCACTACAATAAACATTCATCCTGACTGGTTGTTGATCAGCTTGTGGTTTGATACAGAAGCCCCAGATGAGGACCCATATATGAGCTATTCTGGATACAGGGGTTGGGGTACTAAGGAGAGTACAACCAAGAATTGGGTTGTCTCAAACAAGGCCGAGTTCACATCTCCGACAAGATGATCCAGCAGCCTGATCTGGCACAAATGCCAGCTGCACCAAAAACTGTTGCATGCAACTTTATGTCTGGCTGAAACATGGCATTTATGCCAGAAAGTGGCCGGATCCCATTATACTCAATAGGAATCCAGCTGTGATCTGTAGAAGCCAAGAACGCCAGATCTGGTGAACTCCGGCAGGTTGTTCTCTGCCAGAAATGTTCACTGGAGATGTGAATGTGGCCTTAGTTTGATATCCACCCAGCGCTGTCCATTGTTCGATTTTTTTTTCACTTTTTTACATCTGTAGTAAAAAATATACAACCAGATATTTCTAGAAACAGCTGGATAGTCTGCCAAGCTGACAGAAGAAGACATAAATGACTACTTCTAGCTACCATTATAGGCATACACATTAAATGTGCTCAAAGTATAATCTGTGAATGATAGTAATAGTATATAGATTAGGATTTGAGTCATTTATAAAATAATTTATTCTGGGATTAATTTACACAAGTCAGGCCTTTGAAGGTATTTGGAATACCAGGGTGCAGTTATCAATAACTTGTTATGCAGAAATGAAAAAATAAAAAATCCATTCATTCATACTTCTAGTAACCTGAGAGCCTACAACTTCATAGCACCTTTACGTTCTGTAAGAAAATAAAACAGCACACATCATACTACGAAATGGTCAGTTCAGCCATGGGATATGCCACATATGTCTGATAGGTACAGGTCTCAGATGTGGGGCCGCACCTATCTCCAGAACATCCTGTCTGGTGGAACAGCTGCTTTGAATGAAGACTTTTTTGGAACTACCATAAAAGTGAATGGAGAGAGAAGCGCAGCGGCTGCAGCACCAGGCAGGTCAGGTGTTCAGAAACCCCAGATTTAGACACGGGTGCGGGTCCCAAACCTGTCTTATCTATCAGACATTTCTGGTATATTCTGTGGGAGGGCAGAGGAATACTCATTCAAATGGAATCGGTCACCAGATTAGGTTTGTGCTGCCCTATCTGGGTGACTTTCCTTTTTATGGCCCAGTGGTGTTCTTGGAATCACTTAGCAGCTCCAACATGACCCAAGTGCTGTCCCTGCAATACAGAGAAGTCCTCCAGGATCTCTTTGCAATCTACAGTGTAGGACCAAACTGTGTTTAGGCAGAACTCTGCCAAAGAGAGAGAGTATGAATGTCAAATATCGGGACTCTCATCAGGGATTTTTAGAAAACGACTGGGCCAAAAAACAAGCCAAAACTAAGCGACCCAACATTCCAACAAGAGTCTGTCATTGGTGATGTTTCCTATTAAAGAATTTTGTGAATAGGTAATAATTCATAGTTTAATCTGGTCAATAATCCATAATTGAATCTGTGCATAGAACAAACAGTAACTATTCCTACTTATAAGAGCCATATCACTAGAGGCTATGTGCTTCATCATGCAACTATAGCATGGTAAAACAGCCACCTCCAATCACCATTAAGGCTACATGCACACCACCATGCCATGTTTTGCGGTCTACAAATTGCAAATCTGCAAAAACACGATTTTTGTATAACTTACCAGTAAAATCTCTTTCTCGCCCTTCCTTGGGGGACACAGGAAACCTTGGGTATAACTCCCTAGGAGGTGTGACACTAAGTGAAAACTGTTAAGCCCCTCCTCCAGCAGCTATACCCTCAGCCTGGAGAGAGAGACTACCAGTTGCGTGCCCAAGTAGTGAAATAAAGGCAATGGCCAACCATGTAAAACCAAACAAGTCAACTACCCGACAGGGGCAACTAAACCGTAACTGTAAACCAAAACAATTGGTGTGTGCTGTGTCCAAGGAAGAGCGAGAAAGAGATTTTACTGGTAAGTTATACAAAATCTTGTTTTCTCGCCCAATTTCTTGGGGGACACAGGAAACCTTGGGACGTTTAAAAGCAGTCCAAGAGGGGAGGGACCACAGCCCAAGATGAAAACCAAAGCAGCATCCGCCGATTCATAGGTGTTCACCCTGTAGAACTTGGTGAAAGTGTGCAAGGAAGACCAGGTGGCCGCCTTAACACAGTTGTTCAGCCGAAGCCCGATGCCTCTGAGCCCAAGAGGAACCGACCGCTCTGGTAGAATGAGTGGTAATACCAAAGGGCGTCTCCTTGCCCTTGGTGCAGTAAGCTTCAGCAATAGACATCTTGATGAAGCGGGCAATAAACACCCTGGACACAGTCACCCCTTGCGCGGACCTTCCGGAACCACAAAAAGAGAGTCCGTACGCTGACTTCCAGGTAAATCCTCAAAGCCCTAACAACATCCAGGCGGTGAAGCTCCCGCTCTCGAGGATGAGAAGGGGACGGACAAAGGGAAGGGAGGACGATGTCCTCATTGAGGTGAAAAGCGGATACCAACTTCGGAAGGAAGTCAGGAACCGGACAAAGAACTGCCTTATCCTGGTGGAAGACCAAAAGGGGTTCCGTACAAGAAAGTGCCACCAATTCAGACACCCGTCGAAGGGACGTGATGGCCACAAGGAAAATGACCTTGCAGGACAAAAGGCGTAGAGAAACCTTCCGCAAGGGCTCGAAGGGGGAAGACTGGAGAGCCGCAAGCACAACATTAAGGTCCCAGGGTGGAATGGGAGAGCGATACGGGGGAACAGAGTGAGCGACTTCCTGGATAAAGGTCTTGACGGGACCGAGAGGAGCCAGAGGACGCTGGAAGAGGATGGAAAGCGCCAAGATCTGACCCTTTAACGAGCCGAGAACCAGACCCAGGTCCAGACCAGACTGCAAGAAGGACAAGACAGTGGGAAGGGAAAAACTAAGAGGATGAACATCCAGGATTTCGCAAAAGAACAGGTAGGCCCGCCAGGTTCGGTAATAAATCCTGGACAAGGCCGGCTTTCGTGCGCGGATCATGGTATGAACCACATCCGCAGAAAACCCCCGTCGCGTTAAAACTGCGGTCTCAATAGCCATGCCGTTAAACGTAGCGACCCTACCCTAAATGCTGGTGGAAGATCGGCCCTTGAGAGAGGAGGTCTTCTCTTAGACGGCCAAGGCGCGTCTCTCTGGAGCAGCATTAGGTCGGCGTACCAAGGCCGGCTAGGCCAATCCGGGGCTATCAGAACCGTAGGCATGCCCTCTGCCGCGATTTTCCGGAGAATGGATGGCGGATGCCACTTCCAAACGGTCTCTTGCTGGCCTTCCCTTCGCGGGCTCTCGCGTATTCGGGACCCGCCTGGATGAAATAATTTTCGAAGCCACAGGGTCTCCCGCAGGGCTTCTGCTCCTCGATCCGCGTCCGGTCCATCATCTAATTCTTCCTAGGATAGGCGTAAGAAGCCTTTTTTTCGGACTTAGCCCTCCTGGTGTAAGTCCCAACCTGCTCGCCCTCCCTCGGCCAAATGAATTTCCCTGCCTGAACAACGAGGTTGGGCCAAAGCACGGAGGTCCTGAATGGAGACGTCTGAATCAAGTTCCTGATCCAGCTGTGAGGCCATTCCGAAACTGCTTTTCCGGCCCAGGCGGAAGCAAAGACCGGCCTGAGGGCTGAACCGGAGGCAGCAAATATGCCCTTAGCAATGGATTCCAGTGCGCCGGCCCTCAGCGGACTGAAGAGAGGAGCCGGTCCACCACAGGAATGGCCGTGCTTTTAGACAAGCGGGCCACAGGAAGTGTCAAGCCTTAGAGACTACCGACGAGAAGTCGGCATGGAGAGGGAATACTGTGGACGCCTGCTTGGGGGCGGAAAAACGACACACCGGCCTTGTCAGAGCTGGGAGGATCATCGTGAATTTTAAAAGGTGTCACGAAGGTTGGTAATGAGATGGCCCACAGCAGAGGCCAGCTTGGACGGTAAAGCAGAGTCCATATCCCGTCATAGCCGTAGTCCCAGAACAATTTGCATCCAGTGATAGTCTTGGTGCAGGAGGGGGAGAGGGAGGTGGGGAGAGAAGGAGGGGCAGTGGGGAGAGAGGGAGGGTGGTGGGTAGCAGGAACAGGGCTGGAACAGCCACTCTCACCATCCTGATGTCTTCACCCTCTGTCCATTCCAGCATGGTCGCCCCTTCAGCCACTGGCACAGAAGTGGCAGGAAGCCGGAGAAGGGCTTGGTGTGTGGGCGACCCTTGCGCTGGCAGGATGCAGGGGAGCTGGGCTGCCCTGGTCCTCCTTTTCTTCAGTGGGGAAGGCAGCTGTGCGGATAGCCGGCACTGGCGCAGCTCGACCCCGGGAGAAACAGAGAGGTCCAGGCGTCTCTGTTATCCCTGTGAAAAGCAGAAAAATTAAAAATAAAATAGAAAAAAAGAAAGAGAAAAGACAGCTCTGCAGAGCAGGGAGTGTCTTGCCTCCTTGGACACTAAGCAAAAACTGGTAGTCTCTCTCTCCAGGCTGAGGTATAGCTGCTGGAGGAGGGGCTTATCAGTTTTCACTTAGTGTTACGCCTCCTAGGGAGTTGAGCTATACCCAAGGTTTCCGGTGTCCCCCAAGGAATTGGGTGAGAAACACGGATGCCGCCTGTGTGCATTCTGCAATTTGCGGAACGGTAGGCCTATTATAGAAAATGCCTATTCTTGTCTGCAAAAAGGACAAGAATAAGACATTCAATTTTTTGGGCGGGCCACAGAACAGAGCAACGGATGTGGACAGCATACAGATTGTTGTCGGCATCTTTTTCAGCCCCATTGAAGTGAATGGGTCCACATCTGAGCAAAAAACGTGGTTCGGACGCAGACCCAAACAACGGTTGCGTGCATGAGGCCTTAAAGGGATATGTTGATCGGAAATTAGAAAGGGTTGGTTGCTGGTGTGTGAATGACGTTATTAGTTTGTCAGAACAACAATTTTCAGCCTCTAAGCCCATAAGCCTCTGATCCTCCTTTGCAGGATTTTGATTTAAATAGCTCTGTTTATTTTAAGCAGGGGAGCGCAGCCCTTTTTAGTCCAATGGCCACATTGTCAGGTTAAACTACTCCAAGGACTGCAGTAAAACATAAAGTGGTATTACCATCTGAAGAATTTAAGGTGTATGTGTTTCACAAACTTCCACCTATCAGGAAATGCAGGGTCCCCTTGTACCCCATTCGGCACTTCCGACCGAGAGGAGGCAACCATGCATCATTTGATTCTCTCCAATATACAATATAGGTAGTTAGAGAAACAGCCTAGCATTTCACAACTCTCAAACTACAATAGAGAGAGCCACATGCATGGTTGACCACCTCCCTACCTACTTTCTGGAATGCAAAATAGAAGTCAAGGGACCCCACAGTGGACTAGTAATACTTTGAGCATCACTACTCCCATGCTGTGTGCCAATCCTCTTCTCTTCATATGGAAACTACACATGGACATTCCTAGGGCCTGGTTAGAGGGTACACAGCATATAAGATTCTCTCATTGGTGCTCTCATATTCCTGTGTCATGCACTGGCCCTGCTAGATAGAAGCAGCACATCGGTTCTGCACTGGAGAGGCCCTTATAAGATTTTGTGTCTGTGCTGATAGTCTGCACAATTATTTTACCTTAAAATGGAACCTGTCATCTAACTTTATGCTGTCCATCACTAAAGGCAGAATAAAGTAGAGACAGGCGAGCTGATTTCAGCGATTTGTCATTTAAAAGTAAGTGGTTGCCGAGAACCAACATCCCAATCATTGCAGACTGGGCCTGGAAAAAGAGTCCCGGCCACTGAGAAGGGTCATGGTTATTCATAATTCCTGCCATCTGCTGATAACTGACAGTCTTCTACCTAGTTTCTCCCTTTCTCTCTAGGAGAGAACTGCCAATCATCAGCAGATGCGTGATAGTGCAGGATATTATGAATGACCTGACTCTTAAGTAGATTTGACTCTTTTCAGGGCCTGGGCTGCAATGATTATGATGCCGGTTCTCAGCAACCACTTACTTTCAGCTCATGAGTGACACACCGCTGACATCAGCATTTCTGTCACTATTTTATGCTGCCCTCAGTGAGATCAGCATAAAGTTGACAGGTTTTCTTTACTTAAAAGGTTATAATTTAGGGAGGTGGTTGTTTTTACTCAGCGATACAAAATTATTTTTCAACCAGCTGGTAAACCATGTTGGCATTTTTCAACTTCGGTTGAGTATTTTTTTTATTTTATTTTTAATCTTCATTTGGTAATCAATTAAAATTCAAAAATCATTATATTAAACAAAAACAGTACCTGTCATAGACGAGTCCATTAATGCCATACTCTCTCATGAGTTTCCGATTCTCAGGGTCATTTGTATCATCCCCCCAGCAAAATATAACTAAGCCCTTGGACTTAGCTTCCCGAATATAATGTGGATTTTTCAGCAGATCTTCTGTATGGACATTTATTCCCTAATGAAACACAATAGAAAAAAGAAATCACAATACTAAAAAGACATAGGGAGAGATTTATTAAGACAAGTGCTTTCTGTGCCGGTCTTAATGTCCCCGGCACTGATTGAGAACACATCGCATTTGTCATAAGGCACAGGCTGTAGATTTCGGTCTTCATTTGCAGCAGGGAACTGAGGTAAGTTTGTCTTCACTGTTGGCCGCCCCCCTCCCATGCCATACCCCCTATTAGGAAAGTGGTGTTGGTGGTGTAAAAAAGAAAAAAAAAAAAAAAAAAAAAAAAGGAAGGAGGCAGTTGTGACTATTTTTCTTTCAAAAAGTCACATTTAAAAGATCGCAGACAGCTTCTGACTTTTTAAAGCCACTTTTCTGGCAAAAGGGAGATGATACAATCTCCCTCATAACATCTGTAAACATTTTAATTCTGAAAAATAAATGCTTAAAAGATCACAAACATTTAAAAAAAAAAAAAAATAATGTTATATGTCATATAGACATGTAAAAGTTTAGACTGGTGGGTTCTGAGCCCTAAGACCCCCAATGATTCCTAGAATCAGGGAAGAGAAGCACGTGCCTATAACATTCCCTCTCCGCCGCACGAGGCGGGCTCCACAGAACTCTATGGGCCCATCTCAATTCCCTCCTCAGCAGGCAGTAGAGAAAGCGTGAACTGTGCACGCATCTCTCCTCTCGTCCTTGTGATCGGCAGGGGTCTCTGTGCTCAGACACCCACCAATATACATTTTTTATATGTCTCTAAGACATCTCAAAAGTTTTTTGCAGAATTGATGATCCTTTAGTAGGACTCAGTAATTTTTGCTTTTACATAGTGGGAGAAGCTTAATTGAAGGAGAGGTAAAGTACATCTGCCAAAAAGTAGGAGATAAGGCTGATCTCACTTTATGTCAGTCTGCAGAATGTTCTGCATGTTCCTGAAACAAACAATGTTGTAGAAGTCCTACAGGGAAAACAGGAATTAAAGGGAATGTCACCACAATTCTGGACTATCATCTGCATTGATACATGAATAGTACTACAGATAAAGTGTCCAGATCGCTGATTTTTATATATATTTTTTAACTTCTTAACTGCTCCCCGTTCCTCTGTGGCAGCACTCAAAGCTGCGCTGAAAAACAGTCTGGACTGCTGAGCATGCTAACATAACGGAGAGGAGTTCCAACCAGGTATT